>NW_010328294.1:12589-28481 GCF_000700745.2 Antrostomus carolinensis | reverse complement strand
AATATTAGTAATCCATTTGTTCTGAGTACATTGTGATGCAATTTGAGTTTTAGTTTTCTTTGTTCTCTTCTCTTGTACCATGCCAGGAAAAAAAAAGAAAAGCTGAAATTTCTTGAACACTGTAATAGTTTTAGCCAAACATCTTCCAGTTAAATCACTAGCCCTGTTTTTGATGATCAGATATACCCCCCCAGGAATAATCACAAATTTATTATCTATAACTACAGCCCTGATTTTGTTATCGGTGGCCTTAAACTAAGTGTTGTGAATCATCCTATTCTCCTGTTCAGCTGGAAATAGACTGTGTCAAAAGCCTAACTAAATTCAAGATAAACAACTACCACTTCACAGAATCACACAGAACCACAGAATGGTGGAGGTTGGAAGGGACCTCAGGAGATCATCTAGTCCAACCCCCATGCTGAAGCAGGTCCATCTGGAGCAGGTTGCCTGGGAAAAACGTCCAGGTAGGTTTCAAACATTTCCAGAGATGGAGACTCCACACCCTCTCTGGGCAGCTTATTCCAGTGCTCTAGCACCCTCATAGTAAATAAGTTTTTTCTGAAGTTTGTCTGGTTCCCTCCCCTCATCTACAGTCAGAGAAAACAACCAGGTTGGTCAAGTACCATTAGTCCATGCTAACAAATGCTGACTGTTCAGTCATTCCGTGTCCTTCAGGTGCCTGAACACAGCAGTCATGAGGACTTCCTCCATAACCTTTCCAGGACGAAGGCGTTATGATCTGCCATTCCCTAGATTTGCCTTTCTGCCTTAAAGGTGGATCCAGCATTTACCTTTTCTCTAGTTGCCACAACCTTTCAGTAACGATGGAGAATGACTTCACAATGACATTGGGAAGCTGCCTCAGTGCTACTGGAAGCATCTCATCCAGTCCTATGGACATATCCAATTTGTAGAGTAGTCCCAAACTTGGCCATCCTCTACAGGATGTAGACAGTAGTTCCTGTCAGGTCATCCTCTGCAGACAGTAGTTCTCTCTCTTGATCCCTGCCGCTAGAGACATGGGAGGCTCAAAAGCAGATCTACCATTCCAAGGCACAGAGTAATTCTCAGTTCTTTCCATGTGACACATCGCTTTAGTGACTCTCCATATTCTTTAATCTCCTGATATACATAAAGAAGCCCATACCATTTCTAGTTCTAACTCCAGCCAAGGTATGGCCATAAAATTGCATTTCTGCAGGCACATGTGATGTTTCTCTATTCCTTCTAGGTAGCCTGTCTCTGCTTCTACCTTCTACTCACATCCATTTGCATCTGAATTCAGTTAGGATCAGTGTTTCTGAATTAAAAAAAAAATAGAACATAACCTAAAAGAAGGGAAGAAAATGAGAGAAAAAAAGTATTTTTGAAAGTTACTTAGATCTTTTCAGTCTGGCTTCTGTGGTTTTCAAGTGCCAGCTTGAAGCCTTTGATAAGTCTCAGTTTGGTCAATGCAATTTGTACTGTCTCACTCCAAGTAATTGTTTATTTGCACCTGTTAAGATAAGGTTAGTCAATGAGAAAAACTGAATTTAGTTGATTGTGAAAGAGTCCTACAACATGGCCTAGGAAGATGAGATGTAAAAGCAGGACAGAACTTAAACAGAAATTCCTGTCTTCTGTGAGTTATGTGTTCCTGTTCAGATTGAATTCAAGTCTCTATATAGCCCACATAAGCATGTATGAGTTTATAATATACAAAAGAAAAGGTTTGATGTGTGTGTGGCTGAAGAAAAATGAAAGAGAAATTTCTGGTGTGCATTAAACTGCATCTCCTAACAATCTGTTAGCTAAAGTTGTCCTGGTTTTTGTTTTCTGTTTTGTTTACAGTTATTTTTTAGGTTATCAGTTATTACTGGGGGCTTGTACCAAATCGTGTAAAATTCAGGTGCTAGATTATTAACTTTGTGGAACACAGCCTGTCTTACATCACATGGAAATGACTCGGATAACTTGTGTCCACCTTATTCCTACTATGAATAACAGTTGACACACGAAAAAGATTAAACTATTGAAGGTTCATGATTCAGGCTGCAAGACTAAGCACTCAAAACAGAAGACAGAGTATCTCTTGCCCACCAGATCTTCCTCTGTTTCTATTGCTCGTATGTAGAACAGCATATTCTTCAACTGTGGCATCAGGTACTGTTTTTTCTACACAGGATAAGCAATGCTCAAATAATGAGAAGATATTTAGAGCATTACTTCCCTGTCCATATGTGACTCCCAATTATTACTGCATCTGTCATCCCTGAAGACAGAATTACTTATTACTTCTTTGGATTTTCTCATAACAACGGTATATGAATAGTTCTTCGAGATTCATTAACTTCTGTTGAGATATATGGTTCGTTATTATTTCCATTCTACATATAGATAGCTAATGCTCAATAAGATTCAGTCACAGTGTGAGATTATCACTGATTTTAGTGTCTTGAGATGCAGAGCACCTGAAATTATCAGTTCCAGGCACAGCCGTATTCAAGCCCTGTTATCCACAGTTTCAGGTTGTCCTCTCAAAAGAAGGACAGACAATACTTTTAACATCTTCTTGGAAAATGTATTTCAAATGACTTGACTTGCATTATCCAGCCTTTAAGGCCAGGTTGGATGAGGCTTTGAGCAACCTGGACTAGTGGAAGGTGTCCCTGCTGATGGCAGGGGGGTTGGAACTGGATGATCTTTAAGGTCCCTTCCAATACAAACCATTCTATGATTCTATGTGGAAACTGTAGCAGCAGCAGCAGAGGCTAATCCTGTGTGGTAGTTCTCAGTTTACCCATAAAAGCTAGTCATCTCATCTAGAAATAGCAGAGGTCAGAAGATGGTCTTTTCCATTGCATTCTCCTGATTCAGAAGGCCAGTGTCCAGAAGAAAGAGTAATTAATGGCACCAAGTTCTCTCGCATGCTTTTCCATTGCATTCTCCTGATTCAGAAGGCCAATGTCCAGAAGAAAGAGTAATTAATGGCTGCACCAAGTTCTCTCGCATGCAAGGAAGCTGACTTATATTTGCACAGCCAGTCATTAGTCTTGAGTTTTACTTCTTTGAAAAGTATACCTCAAAAACTTCATCATATTTCCAGCGGATTGTATGTGACATTACAATTTGCAACCATAGTAAAACTTTCTGTCTTGCGCTACCGTAACAAAACACCGGTCTTCATCAGGACAGAACTTCTACATCCACTGCATACAATTTACAGACATTAGTAAAAATTTCTCAGCAATAGATTAATTATTTGAGAGCCAGTTCTGGGCTCCCCAGTTCAAGAGGGACAGGGATCTTCTGGAGAGAGTCCAGTGGAGGCCACAAAGATGTTGAGGGGCCTGAAGCATCTCCCATATGAGGAAAGGCTAGATGATCTCCTGAGGTCCCTTCCAACCTCCACAGTTCTGTGGTTCTGCAGTTTGGATTAGTTCAAGAGCAGGATTGGTTTCTTGAGAACATTTGCAGTGGCATGATGTGACTAAAGAGCTTCCACTTTGTTTTCTTGTGGATTTGGAAATGAAGTGTAGAGAGGAATTGTCTCACCTTTCCTTGAAGTGTGATCCTTTTTGTCTCACCCTGCTGACCTGTCCTTTCCACACTTCTTGTATCTGTCAATGATTCCTCACCCTCTTTTTTCTCATATTTAGTCAATCTCAGGCTTCGTGCTTTTCAACCCCATGTAGTCTTCTTGCTGAAACAGCTCTCTTCTCATTCCTTCAGGTTATTCCATTCAGGATATTAACCCATAACCAGCCTGCTCCTTCTTCTACTCATCTAGTAAGCTTCCAGGTGACATCTCTGACCTGTCATTCTTTTCTCATTGGCTTCCTCCCTTAAGCAAATATCATACTGTCCCTCAAATTGCTTATGCCAAACTCTGCCCAGTCCATGCCAGTTATTCCATTTATTGTTGGCATAGGATAAAGTCATCTATTCCTGGAGCCCAGTGTTCTTTGCTTAGATAGCCCTTGCTTCCACCTGCCTAAAATTTCCGGCTTCACTTTGAAAGCTTGCATGCATCTTCTTTGCTGAAAATTACAAAATCTAATGTTTTGTGGTCAAGTTAAAGTATTATAAAAACAGTATAAGGGCTAGCACACTGTCCACCGTATAATGACAGATATCTTGTATCAACGATGCTGATCTTACAGAGCACTTCTAAATGTGCTTAAATCTCAGCCTTCTGAATAGGTTCAGTAGAAGCAGCCAGCTAAGGTCAATGTTAAACAATACCTCTGTTCAGATATTCAGTTGTGAAGTACTTAAAACTGTACATTTAAAAAACATTTTTAATGCTCAACAGAATTTCCAGTCCATCATATCAGTTTACAAGACATTTATGTATCGTGAAGTGCAAAGGAGTTTTTTTATAAATATAGCAATGTATTTATATTTTCTGTTTATATATATGTGGCCCCAAAGCAAGTTACTAGTTTACTGAAACGCACGTTTCCAAAAATAACAGATTAAAAACTTTGCAAGTAAATAATATAAATCTTTTGCAGATACGTATATCAAGTTCAGACAAAACCAGAAAAAGAGGATGCAGATTCAGATGCACATCTGCTGACTGAAATGTGTTCTTCAAAACGAGTAAAACATATGTGAAGGTTGTTCTGATACATCTGGACCTTGTTTAAGTGCTGACTACCTGAAATAGAACAAGAGGAAATGGCCTCAAGGTGCACCAGGGGAGGTTCAGGTTGGACATCAGGAAAAATTTCTTCCCTGAAAGGGTTCTCAGGCACTGGAACAGGCTGCCCAGGGAGGTGGTTGAGTCCCCATCCCTGGAGGTGTTTAAAAGACGGGTAGCTGAGGTGCTCAGAGATCTGGTTTAGTAGTGGACAGGTACGGCTGGACTTCATGATCTCAAACGTCTTTTCCAACCAAACAATTCTATGAGTCTATGATAAGTGTTTTTGGAGAGAAATTGGCCTGTGAGATTCACAACCCAAACTGGAGTCAGCTTGAGAGGTCAGCTCACCTAGGCGACAGTTCAGAGAAGACTGCAGCATGGTGAATGTTGAGTTCTGAACTGCACTTCTGCATCTTTTCAGGATTTTCTGCCATTCCTGTAGCTTGAATACTTCTACTCGTACAGTTTTCCATAAAGGTTGATCTCACAGGATGCAAGTGGAGACTATTGGAAAATCATAGAAGGATCCACAAGGATCATGGAGTCCAACTCCTGTCCCTGCACAGGACAAGCCCAACATTCACACCATGTCCCTGAGGGCCTTGGTCAAATGCTGCTGGAATCTTGTCAGGCTTGGTGCCATGAGCACCTCCCTGGGGAGCCTGGAGCAGGACTATTTTGTGGATACCTTCATCTGCATACTTTTGATGCCTAAATCTGCTATGATTCTCATCCTGATTATACTACCAAGTAACCACTGATTACTCCACTACTTCTGCGTTCTTGACTCACCTGTCTAATGTATCTAGTTAGGAAAATATATCTTGGCCAGATCCCTTGGCTCTTTTCAGCTTCTAAGTACCTTTACAAACTTGTCTGTCAGGCCTCAATGATGCAAAACATAGGATGAACAGGTCCATTTATTTTCAGCGCAACAATTAAGCTTGTTTTCAAGTCTCATTGAAATTAATCATAGGCATAAATGCATTGGCTGGACAGGAATGGATGGTTGAATTGTATTAAATACATTTTGGTAATGAATCTAGTCAAATCTAATCATGCTGTTGCTCACCACATGTAGGAGGGAGTCAACGTGTAGGTGAGACTGTTCGACAGAGGCAGAGCTTTGACTCGTGAAGTTTTTGCAGCAAACACACGTCTTTCTCCTTGCATTGTTTGCTTTACACAGGACTGAGTATCCACACGTGGAACAACCGGTGATACAGCACACTGACAACATCAGGCTTCCCCAGAGCAGGGACTAAACTCATTATTCTTTCAGCTATGGTCAATGTGACAAGGTGAAGGACCTTTCAAGGACCTTCCTTCTTTTTGTTTCTTCCCCTCTCTTTATCTCTAGGTCAAAAATTTCAAGCACTGATTCCCTTTCCAGAGCCATGATACACAACATTTCTTATTATGTTTCATGAGTGTGAGAAATACAATTTATAGTTCCATTTATCAACAAATAATATTTATTCATACTAGTGTAAATAGTAGTAATCTATTAACATATTAAATGACTTCTAAAAACTCAGTGCTTGAACCTAAATTAAGGAGACAACTCAAAAAAGTGTAAAGTGTATCTGTTAAAAGTTGTCAAGTATTACATTATTCTGTTACAAGCTGAATAAAACCCAAGTTAATCCAGGGAAAAAAAAATATTTACTCAGTATTGTATGTCATCTGTCCTTATGATTTTCAGTAAAGAAAAATAACAGTTTTTATGGCATATTTTATTGTGACATAACAATAAAATAGATGTAGATGTAACAAAATGTTACATGATGTAGCAAAATAACAAAATCTATATGACATAAGATAAATACAGTGTAAAGAAATGTAAATGTTTTGATATTTAAAATGCTGCAGAGTCAATTTCCAAGTCTGAAAATGCCTTGCCCAGCTTCACAAATACAGAATTTTTAATTCTGAAAAGAAATGATGGAATATAAAGCCTCAGAAACTGGAAAGCTTGTGTTACAAATTGATCTTTTATTCATTTTAATAGGAGGGGGTATATCGTAGAAAGAGTAATTTACATCTGGCACTTGAAAATACTTTCACACGTTGCCCACCCTGACAAGAACCAAGTACTGCAAAGTTTCACACTGATTTCAATGTGCTTTGGATTTTATCCTTTATACCTAAAATAGCTTTGTGTATCCTATAGTGTATGGATATTGGATATGAAATTCTTTCTGGTCTTTAGAAACCATACAGAAAACTTTTAGTAAGAGCTAGAAGGTGTGATAATGAGATGAGGCAGAGGACTCCGGGTTTTTCATAGGTTTATAGCACTTTACAGCACGCTGGCTCTCACCTCCTGTGTGAGGAGTATGTGTTGAGTAGCTCTATCTGTACACAGGAATAAATCTATTCTCAAAGAAACATCCTTACAGTTTGGGTTGTTTAGCAAGGTCTGAAAGAGAGTTTGAAAATGAAAGTGAGCCTCTGTAACTTGTGAAGTTCTTCATTCATCAGACTGAAAATAGTTCAAGCTTTGTCAAAATTTCCGTTGGATATCTGGAGACGAGTCCAAAATCTGAGCAGAAAAGCATGGTGTTTAGGAATGATCAAATACAGTAAGAAATGGATTGACTTCTGCCACTAGAGTTATAGAAAGGAATCCTGCACTCTTTGGAATAACAAGGGAAAATTGTAAGCTCTGAAGAAATGAGTTAGATTTGAACATGAACGTGGTGTTTCTGTGTGGTGCTGTCTTCACTGTGAGGGTGGTCAGACACTGGCCCACGTTGCCCAAGGAAGTTGTGGCTGCTTCTCCCTGGAAGTGTTGAAGGCCAGGTTGGCTGAGGCTTTGAGCAACCTGGTCTAGTGGAAGGTGTCCCTGCTGATGGCAGGGGGGTTGGAACTGGATGAGCTTTAAGGTCCCTTCCAACCCAAACCATTCTATGATTCTGTGATTCTATGATTCATGCTCTGAGCTGTTCAAACATGAGTTGCCCTCAACATCTGCATGGAAACTATGCAGAAGCAATGAAAACCGGGATGCATTTAGTTCAAGTGCTATCTGATCAAATGCATCCACGTGAGAAATGCCTTCAATTTAGACATAGGTAATTACACCTTTATAACTACAGGCATAATTTCATTTGTGTTTGGTTTTTTATTCTTTCCCCAGCCAGTTAAAATTCCTGCAGTTGCTGCTGTGTCACTGGAAGGGAAGATGTTCACTACCTGCACAGTGAGAGCTGAAAACATCATGTACAGAACAACAACAGAACACGACCGTCTTCCTTTAGACCAGTGGGAACATTATACCCAGTCAGAGCCTCCTATTTCATATTTAGAAAAACAAATGTGGGGTTTTAGATGTTCACTACCTGCACAGTGAGAGCTGAAGACATCATGTACAGAACAACAGAACATGACCGTCTTCCTTTAGACCAGAGGGAACATTATACCCAGTCAGATCCTCCTATATCATATTTAGAAAAACAAATGTGGGGTTTGTTTTCCTAATACGAACTTTATGAGCACTTGTCTGCTGTGCAAGGTGTGTAGGTGTTGCCAGTCTTTACCTTATCAATAGACATCCACGTCTTCCACAACAATAGTAACAGCTTTTCTTCCTCTTGCTGCATGGAGAGAAGATTGTTCTCAGAGCACAAAATAATAACAGAAATAAAATATATGCAATGTAAGAACAAGACTCTTCATGGTAAACATTATTCCAAACACTGTATCTGATATTTACTTGAGTTTCAGCAAATACCTGTAGTTTTATATTGCTTTTATATAGAGACTTGATTTCATTTTGTAATATTTTGAAAACTAGAAATAATCTTAGTAATGTAATTCCCAGGTTATACACCATAGTGTTCACCTATGTGGAATTGCTTCTGCACCAGAGTAACTTATGAATGCTCACAGGCCTGCTGTTGTAGGTGTGAAAATTCATTGACAAAAGTCACCTAGGTATATATTTTTTTTTAATAAATAAGTTATAACATCAACTTTTTTTTAGACATTGAAAAAAGGAAAGACGTTTTCGGGTGGATGCAAGGTTGATTATATTTTGTTGTGTTTGTTTCTTCCTAAAATTCTATTCAGGTGTACGCTTAGTATGAGGGAAGAAGACTTGGCTTTATTTTGTCCAGATTATTCTCAAAAATCCATGTATGTAAAACTGTGCCACCTTTGACAGGATTCAACTATCCACATGAGAGTTACCCATAGGCCATTTTTGTGAGAATACTCCAGGCAGCACGTCAGGTTTCACAGAGGCTACAAGCCCTCCCCCAAGAGCTGTAAAACTTTGAACACCATAAACCATTAGGTTGGACAGAGGACTCTGGCAATGAACTCCGATGAATTAGGGATGAATATGGACCGTGCAGAAGGAAGGGGACCGAAAAAGAAACAGAGGAAGATAATTTGTCCTGGTTTCTCTTTGTCAGCCTAGGGTCAGTTTGCTCATATGGTGGTCACACACAAGAGAGGCTAAAAATGACAGCATCCTGCAGTAGTATGACTAGGTCTTATTTATTCTCTTGTATCTGACATATTACACAGTAAAAAACACAAGCTATCAAAAATTAAGAGTGTGAGTAACACCATTGGTTGAAAAATGTCAGCAGAACTTGGTGAAATACACTGAGTTTGAGTCATACAAACTGTTTGCAGATTTGAAGCAGTGGTTTTCTCAATTCTACTTCCAGCCATTTCAGTTTGGTCTCGATTTGTCATGAGTTTCAGCTTCCTATAGACTCCAGTCAGGCTCCAGAACATGGTTTGTAACTCTTCAGTTCACCTGCTGGATCCTGATGTCCCCCAGGATGGTCCCTCTTCCAGTTTCTGACCCACACCCAACTCTCAGTCAGGAGAACTTGATGTATCAGCACCAGTGTGGTCAGCAGGACCAGGGCAGTGATCCTCCCCCTGTACTGGGCACTGGTGGGGCTGCAGCTCGAGTGCTGGGTTCAGTGTTGGGCCCCTGACTCCAAGAAGGACATGGAGGTGCTGGAGCGTGTCCAGAGAAGGGCAATGGAGCTGGGGAAGGGTCTGGAGCACAAGTGTGCTGAGTTCCCTTGTGGCTGAGGGAGCTGGGGGTGTTGAGCCTGGAGAAAAGGAGGCTGAGGGGAGACCTTGTGGCTCTGTCCAAGTCCCTTGGAGGAGGGTGCAGAGAGGTGGGGGTGGGTCTATTTTCGCAGGTAACAAGTGATAGAACGAGATTAAATGGCTTCAAGTTGTGCCAGGGGAGGTTCAGGTTGGATATGAGGAAAAACTTCTTCACCCAAAGGGTTGTCAAGCACTGGAACAGGCTGCCCAGGGAGGTGGTGGAGTCACCTTCCCTGGTGGGATTGAACAGACGGGAAGACGAGGTGCTCAGGGACATGGGTTAGAGGTGGAATTGGCAGTGTTGGGTTTGTGGTTGGACTTGATGATCTTAAAGGTCTTTTCCAACCACTACAATTCTGTGATTCTGTGACCTTACTCTTTTTGCCTGAAACGACCCATAAAGCAGCCCGTCTCCCCCAGAGCAAAGCCCACCTCCTGATCAGCTAGTGCAAAATCATGCCAAAGTCACTGGTATCTGTAGAAAATTGTGTCTCTGTTGATACTCAATTAGTAACGTCTATTGCATCTCTGTTGAACTGGTAAACATGTTTCATAGATTGTTGTGAGCTGGAAGGCACCTACAAGGATCATCAGATCCAAGTTTCCAGAAGCTAGAGCCTCTCCTGGATGATGTGTTTCTTTTCCTGGATTTTTGCTGACTCCTTATGTGATTGTAGCTATTCAGCCAATTCACTGGCAGCTGTGTGTCTGTGTATACATATTCAATGTTAAAAATATATATATATATATGTATCTGCATGTGCTTCAGAGAGACTTAAAACTGAAACATTTATGTTTAACTGAAATTAATTTGGGAAAGAAGAGAAAAATAAAATATAGTTAGGACATTTGGTGAAAACCCTTAGCTATAGGGTAGTTGCCTTAGATTTAATATAAGACCCATGAGTTCACAAGGAATATGCTACCTGAAGAACTTCTGAGTTGCTCCTTCTTCCACCCCATGAATATTTAATTACTCACACAAACTGTTCCAACAGAAGGACCTGGGCGGCGTGGGCTCATTGAGCATCGTTTCTGGTGTGTGCTTCCATCCACTGAACACCCTCCTTTCCAGCACAGATAGAACTTTTTTTTTTTAACTGGAAAAGATTTCATTGAAACTGATAAATTCTTACCAAATATATGAAACTAATCAACATTTTTCTTTATGCAAAATACTTAGTCTATCCAAAAAGTCATTTTTACAAATGGCTGAGAAAACCGTTGGATTTCATCCTGTGGGTACCATCCAGGAGTCAAAATTTACTGTATATCCTGGTCTATATATGTGTAATACTGAATAACAGAAAGAATTGTCTTTCTTTTCAATTCTTCCATGGTGCAGTAACCCCCTGTACGAACATGGGAAAAAATGTAAAATACAAACATATTTTTTATGCTAATACTTTGCTTAAAATAGGCAATGAAATATTTTTACAGCAAAGTTTAAATCAACATTATTAACTTTACACTGCAGTTCTTCAAAGCTCTTTTTGTAGTCAATTAATAGTTAAAAATGAAATTCTTTCATTTCAAAATGTATACTGTTAGGCTTTTAACGTTTCCCTCTACATCAAGGGTCAAATTTACTGCTTGCCACCCACAGCATGTTTTTTGTTTACACTGTACTGAACGTACACCAATTTATAAAGACATCATGTCCATTTTCAAAGCCTTTGTCCTGGAAACACGCATCGCATCTGCTACTGCAGTGTAATGCTAACAATCTATTTATGTGCTTTCGTTGAGTACTACAGACATAACCCTGTTTCTTATTTAAAAAACAAAGCATCCATGTGGTTTGATTTCAATATTTATTCTCCCCTACATTTATTTTAGAAGAATATATCCAGGTAAGAGAGCATTTCCAGGTCCTTTGTCACACCATCTTCTTCCTTTAGAAGGCATATTTGCCATTATTCAGAAGGAAATAATTTACTTTTATTTATTTAATAATTATATCCAGCAATATTTTTCATTGTTATTCTTGTGAACTGAATAAGTTTAGTTTTCAGCAGCAGCAAAAAAAAAAAAATCAG
Source organism: Antrostomus carolinensis (assembly GCF_000700745.2). Lineage (NCBI taxonomy): Eukaryota > Metazoa > Chordata > Aves > Caprimulgiformes > Caprimulgidae > Antrostomus > Antrostomus carolinensis. The sequence continues at coordinate 16,730 of NW_010328294.1, read as the reverse complement.
CTATATCAGGCTTTAACAAAAATGTCCAGAGAGCAAGGTGAGAATAGAAGGGTCTTTGTCATGAATTCAGAAATTCTGGAAATTTTAGATATCTAATTATATGTGGTGGTGATTCCTGTAATAATAACCTGTTAATTCTCCTTGAGTGTTACACTGAATGAGTAAAAGTCTTTGGGAGATTTCAGGCAGCGTGTTGGAAGGACGCTGATGTTTTATACCTGATGTCTGTTACTGCTGCGTTTAAAATCACTGCACAGAACAACCCTTTCTCCAGAACTGAATTAGTCACAGTATTATTGAACATGACAACAAATATGCTGGTGCCATTTGAGAGTTTTGAAGGGCTTGTTGGGTTTTTGGATTTTTTTTTTGTGAAATTTTTAATATGGAGGTAGACGTTACCTATGAACCAAACACCACTTACCTCCTAAATGAAAAACATGGTCAGGTTTCGCTGAGAGCAAAATGAGCTTAGAAGTTTGCAGCAGCTATCCCATGACTTGTTTTAATAATAAGTCATAAACTGATCCAAATTAAGTAAAAAAAAAAAAAAAGACTCATCATAGCAGCAAGAGTCATCTTTTTTCATCACTCAAAAGAAAAATAATCTAATTTATTCAAGGACATCAGATATTCATACCTTACCCTCCAAATCATTTTACTAAAAAGCCTCCCCCGCACACCTTCGATTTCTCAGGGAAGAATACTTTTCAGTCTCTGCAAAATTCTTTTCATCTTCATGGAAAAGGGAAAAAAAAAAAAAAAATCAATAAAAGAACCTACCTCAGGGTGAGTCCCAAAATATTTTTTTTTCTTTTTTGAAAGAGTAATTTGGGAGGAATGCCATCCTTATTGATTTCCCCAGAATTGCTATTCTGTTTATTTATTTATTGTGCAGCTAAGAAAACTCGCCGTGGGTACGTTGGATCACCCTCTGTGATGCGGCAGTAGGCATAAAATCAGTGGCTTTCTGTAACTCCCCTGCTTAACATTCAACAGAGAAGGGAGAGGATCTAAATGTAAAACCTGGCTCCGAACCATCACTGTCAAGTTCCTGCCCTCCGATAAATGATCCAGAGCTACTCCACATCAGGATGGAAATGTGTTAGGCACTAAAAACCACTGCTTGCATGACATCATTCCATAACAGATTACACTGTAATGTTAGGAATGTAATCATTAGCATTTAAACATGCATAAAATTTAATTAACCTACTTACCAGTTTGCTTAGAACTTTTGAAGGGCTACCTAGAGTCCTCTCTAAGCATTTTATTGCAGAGTTTTGGAAAGCTCACAAAAGAGAGAAGTTCACTGGGATTTTTCTCCCTAAAGCTGATGAGCCATGACAGATGAGCAGATGACCCGAGTTAATTATTATTGAATTCGTTATTACTGCTTTGTTGTCACCCAGCTCAGCCAGGGTAAAATGATGACAGTAGGTATCTCATTAAAACAGCTGTTTCAATTATGTAGCGGCAAATATTTAAAAAGCGGGCCTTCCAAGTTGAAAGCTGTTAGCAAAGTTTGTTTGTGCTGGTTGTGCCAAGATTCTTTGACCGAAAAAAAGGAGGGGAGAAATATAGTGTCCGTCTTAATTGGTTGGGGCAGGAGAAGAGGGATGCTGAGCAGAACATCAAAGGTTTCATACGAGCTCTGTACAAATTTCCAGAGTTTCTGTGTGGATTTGTTTTTTCCTCATCTTTGCCTGAATTCAGTTTTGTTTACTGTACATCAGTTACATTTAGACAGCGTGACAATAGCGCAGTGTTTGTGTTGATTTCTTTCCAGCTGGAGGAAGTGATATGACTGTAAGGTTTGTTTTGAGTCATTTTGTTTTGGGTTTAACTGTTTATTTTTTACTAGTTGACATTCATATTTATTCATTTTAAGCATTAGGACTTTCACTCCCTCCTTCATGGATAGGAGTAAGTCCTGTGTCTCTCAGATGCTGTTGCAAAGCCTTTCCATAGCTGTTTTGATCTCTAATAGGAACAAAAAGTTTATTTTATTGCACTAACAATATGGTTTGCATGGTCACACTCAGCTCCTTAGAATCAGCACGTCTCTGCCATGAGTGCAGTGATGTCTCTGCGTCCTTTGGTTTTACACCTTCCTGCTTTTGTTTCAATTCTATTTCTTTAGGGTGAGTGTAGAAACACAAAGGTGCTTGATATTGACTTGACTTGAACCGTTCTCAGAAGAACATCCTACAGGTTATCGGCTAATTTCTGATTAAGACGTGTTCTGTAATAACAGTATTCCTCTGACAATTATATTACCAACAATAACCTCCAAGTGATCATTATTGCAGTAAATGACCCAGTGTTCATTGAGACTGAGTCTGCACTTGACCTAATGTATCTCGTCAAGGTGACAGATAACTGCTTTAACCATTTCTGTAGCTGCAGCCATCAGTTGTGTGCACTCAGTGGCCAAACCCCAAATCACCTACCTCCCTGGAGCTGATGAGAGAGGGTTGGGCACTAAACAGCAGCAGGCTGTCCCAGCCCTGCACCCATGTGGATTTTAGAACAGCAAACGCTGTTGTGTGTCTGTTCTCCCAGGTAACAAGTGATAGGACAAAAGGAAATGGCCTCAAGTTGCACCAGGGGTGGTTCCAATTAGATATCAGGAAAAATTTCTTCACTGGAAGGGTTCTCAAGCATTGGAACAGGCTGGCCAGGGAGGGGGGTGGGGCCCCCCCCCTGGAGGCATTTAAAAGACATGTAGATATGGTGCTTAGGGACTCAGCAGTGGACAGGTACGGTTGGGCGCGATGATCTCAAAGGTCTTTTCCCACCAAATGATTCTGTGGTTCTATAATTCTATGATTATGCTTCCTACTGACTACAGCTACCAAAGTCACGATTTCCTCAACTTGTCCTGTTTTCCAACATGAATTCTATCTGGGTAGAAAAAGAGAATTTTGGGGCACATTATTGATTTGCATGATTGATTTGGACATCCAACAGCCTACTTTTAGCTGTTGTTGAGTTGTTGTTGGCAAAATTCTCGACCAGTGGTCACTGTGAATACGCAGATTATCTCAACAGCTTGAGCACAGTATGTCCAACACATCTAGAAGTCATGCCTAGGGTCAGGATATCCATTCATGGTAAATTCTGTGTATCCCGACTTAGCGAAAATGGGCCAAATGAAATTAGTGCATTTAAAGCATTCCATGTAGAAATATGGGAGCCCAGTGACAGTCTCTCTGATGTTAGTTCAGAAGGAGCTTTATAACTTTTCCAACTCATAGGAATATATCAAGAGAATCCCTTGAAAATTACTGTGCTTAGGTTTTACTATCAGCTCAAAAGAATCGAGAAGATGGTGTCTCCTGTTAAAAGGAAAGACATGTACTTAATCAGAAGATATAAAGGGCCACACAGAATAATCTCAAACCTCAGAGCACTACAATCACTGTTTTTTTTCTCAAAAATAAGCGATCACTATTAGAAAATAAGTATTTGTCAGAGGCAAAACAAAAGCATAGTTATCATTACCACTAGTTTTCTTTATTTTTAGAGTAAAAATTGCCTGTATAACTCCAGTTTGGCATGTGCTTGATTGTTAATTTTTTCCGTTTCAGAGGACCTAATGTAATTGCTGCTGAGTGGCTCTTCTTTCCCCATTCCTGTTTTGTCTCTTACAAGGAAAAAAAGCATTCTCAGCCAGTGATTTGGGGTTTTTTAACCTGTGTAAAAATTTTGTCACTGCAGTGAAGAGCTCTTACCAGGTGTCCAAGCATCTAAGTTAATTATAGCTAGAGGAGAAAGACCTGCATTCATAAAAGTTATAGGCAAAACTTGGGGATGAGGGGAAAGGGTTGTCTAACAGGTATCATCATGTTGAAGCAGCTTTTGAGTTAAAAAAAAAGAACATCTGAAGTCTTCACTAGAAATTATAAATTTCCAAGTGTCATCATTCCAGTTGCAACCTTTGGGCACAAGTAAATATTCCAAAATGAAGCTCAGGCACTTTCCTCTGTTTTCTACACAGCCTTCCCTATGGTTTAATGTGATTTTTAGTCGTAATCACAATTATTCATCTTACTTGGTAGCAAATATGTTGTGCATTTGCATTAAATTCAGGGGGGATGGGGGGGGGGGGGGGTGGGACAGCCTTTATTATATAATG
>NW_010328294.1:0-12562 GCF_000700745.2 Antrostomus carolinensis | reverse complement strand
TAATACTAATTCTTATCTTCGGGATCCCTCCCAACTGAATAGCACATGCAAGGTTTTCTTTCAAAGGCAGAAAAATTGCAAAGAAGTCCTACAAATGAAGTCAGACATTCTGGGAGCATGATATTGCTGGAGACTGATAGTAATGTACCTGTCTTTCTGCTGATTGTGGACTACACAAAAAAAGGGAGAAACCCAGGTGGGAGCCTTGAGGCAGAAGCACGCTGAGAAGAAAGGGCTGTGCAGTGGGAACATTGACACTGGGTGCCTGTTGTTGAGATGTTGAGTAGAGGGACCACCACCCTTTCCACTCCTGTGAAACAATCCTTGGTGAGAAGAGGTGGTCAAAGCCTCGGAGCAGTCAAGGGAATTTGCACCACTGATAGGAAATGAGAACCTGGGCTCCTTGGTAGGAGATGCAGTGAGCTTTATAGTTTTTTGGTTTGTTGGATTGGGTGGTTGTTCTCCCCCTGACAAATTGCTAAGAAATGCAGCTATTAGAAGGAATGGCAAAATGTAAAAGAGAGCCAAGACCCTCAGCTCTTGCTTGCATTTGGAAACCTGTGATTTTGTGTGATTTCTCCCAGGAATCAACTTGATCATTTTGTCTGATCTGAGTTTTGAGTTCATTTGTTCCAGCAAGTGGAATCTCAGGGAGCAGTGCAGTAAGATGCAAAGCCATGGGATTTTGAAATAATGGATAAAAGATGTAGAGATGATCTAAAGATTGGGGTGGAGGGAATTGTTGCTTTGTTGTTGTTTTGTTTGTTTGGTTGTTTTTTTTGTTTTGGTTTGGTTTTGGTATTTTTTTTGTGCTTTTCTCTTTGCTCTCTCTAATTTCCCAGCTCTGAATTAGGGCTCTTAGGGTCAGATGGGCAAGTTTATTGGTAATCAGAATTATTATTTCTTATCTTATCTACTATTAGTATTTCTTATCTTATTTTCAAGTTAAAAGTTATTTTGAATAGTTTTGTTCAGCCATATATGCACACTGATCTACACAGCTACCTTTGTGTTTTACTTGATATCATGTTCTGTGAACTTTCTCCAGGAAAACTTCCCATAATATTTTCAGTTGGGTTTTTAAATTATTATTTAGAGGGTATCAAAGTACGTAAGAGTGAAGAACCTGCAATATTATCTAATGTATCTGTCTTTCTTTGCCATGACTGGCCTTTGTTTAAAAATAAATAAACAAACAAAACCTATTTTGAATTATAAGCTCATCACATTATGGCAGTTTTATTTCTCAGTCTTTTTTTAATTTCACTGATGAGTATTTGGTGATTGCTTTCCTTTGTTCTGAAAGAAATTTTACAAATGGGATTGAGAATTTTAAATCCCATTTCCAAAGCAATTTAGGAAGCACTCAGGCTCTCAGAAGTGTTGTCTTCAGGAGGCATGTTTTGTTTAGCTTAAGAAAGTATCCAAAGGACAAGGGCTCATCAGAATAAGTAACTCTGCTTTTAAAATCAGGTTAGCTCTTTTAGTTCTTGAGATATTCAACATTTTATTTATACAGTTGGAATAGTCTTTCTCCGAGTTACATATTCTCATGTACAAGAAGAGGAAGAATGACCAAAACTTCACCTCCATTAGTGTTTTCTTCTTTGATCACTGCATATTTGTTTGGTTGTAGTTTTTCAGAGATTTCAGTGGCAGAGCAGTAATAATGTGGAATGACTAGACTATTTGGTAGAAGGTACAATATTTATTGAGCTGTTATTTATTTGGTAGAAGATACAATATAAAATCGAACTGTTGTTGGTAACACTTTCTTTCTACCACTCTATTGCTGCCTCTCTGCAAGGATGGATTTTACACATTAGTGATGGTTTCAAGCACATCAGTAAAAAATCTAAAAGTTAAGTTTGTTAACGTTTTACCAGCTAAGGCATTCAGTCTGCTGAGTAGGTTTTTATACTGCATTTGCTGATTAAATATAGCCCTCAGCCATGACCTCAACTGGGTCATGTCAATAAAGTTTCACCAAGCAACTTTCACATTTCTTCTTTCACTCTCCAGCTGTGGGTCTTCACCTCACCTCTGCAGCCTATCAAACATCCACCTAAAATCTCAGATCAGTTAAATGATGCTTACCTCTGTATGTCCTGTAAGACCTTTAATTTTTTTTTAATTTCCAAACTTGTTTAGAATTCTGTCAATGTTTGTTTAAATTCACAGCTTTTGCAGTCAAATCTGAAGTTGGAAAGGTAGTCCCCGGGTATCCCTGTTCCTTCCTCTGAAAGCTCTGGGAAACATCAATCAATTTAGGATCCGGAGTGAGCCTCAGTTCCAATGTCCAAGCACATAGTCCAGGTTTAGGCCCATATCTATAGTCAGGTTGCAGTGTGAGCAGTTCTGCAGCTTTCCGAGATTAGCAACATATTATACACTACAAGCAGAATCTGTGCAAATACATCCACCCTCCCAATTTTTATCTATACACAACTTTCACCAAAATATGAAATATCCTGAATGCCAAGAAAATTATTAAGGAAAGACACTGAATACCTTAGAAATTGTAACCCAACAAGACAATGGAATACCCTCTGTAGGAGTTTACTACATATCAAGCAAGGAGAAATCGTCAATTATTTCAGTAGCTTCTACCTTAGAATTTTTTTCCTGATATTTCCTTGATCTTGTTTTCTAAGTCATATTTTGATTATGCCCAGGGACCACAACCAGATCCCATGGCGTCACACTCCTTCACAGGGGCTGAGGGCATCTACCTTTGTCTCAGCATCATGTACTACAGCACCAGTATTCAGCATCTCAACCCCCTCCTCCCTCTTCTCTCTTCCTCCCCTCTCCCCCTCCCCTTGCTCCCCAGGTAGTCGGTTCTCCCAAGGAAGCAACCATAGCAGAAGTCTCTCCTGATTCATTAGCATTTCATAGTGGGAACGGTACTTTGTAAAACCATAGGCAAGCACAAATGTTGAGGAAAGGACATAATACATGCAGATTTGTCATGAGTTTTGTAATTACCTTTGCATTCTTCAAGGAATCCCAGAAGCATAAGGAAGGAAGGAAGTAGTGTTGGTTTGGCCCCAGATGACTTTAAAACTATGGTGCATTGCATTGCGGGATCCTATTAATAATTAAACTATCTGTCACTTACCAACAACATATATTCAAAATTAAATTTAAGCAAAAGGAAAAAAAAAGACCATTTGGGACTGAATTAGTGGGCTTCAGAGAGAAATAAATAATAATCAAACATCTGTGTTCTAAATAGTACGTGCTTTATCAGACAAACAACTGTTACCATCTCATTGTATAAAATGGCTTGGGGAAAACACCGTAGCTCAAAAGCAAAGTCTCAGTTACAAAAGGGAAAAAAAAAAAAAGTTCATTAACAAGTCAGGAAGTGATTGAAAGTTGCCATGTTGCTGTATTGCCTTTTTCCTCTGTTGTCTCTCTGCCAGCGGTGAAAACGTATTTATTTTAGTACCCAATTCAGTGGACAAATGACAATTCTAAAGCTAAGGAAAAAATGCTAACGGCGTACATTCACCAAGTACAGCAGCTGAAACTTCCAAATGCTTCCAATGAAGCACCAAAATATGATCCCATCTTCCTTACTTGCTGAGTTTTCAAGCACCTTGACTCCTGTGAAGGTTATAGGGTTTATTCTTGCAAGGGAGCAGATTAAAGATACTGAATTAACAAATAGGTGAAGAGGGAGAACTTACTATTACCTCCATGCTGCCAAGACATGCTGCTGACCAGACATTAACATATCGTTAATATGCACAAGGGGGAAAAAATGACCCAAATAAACCAGTAATAAATAACAAAGCAGTACACTAATTAGCCTAGTGTAATATTTCATAACACACAGTCTATTTTTGTCCTCCCTCTACTCCTTACATTCACCTTTCCACCTCTTGGAAACCATTGGGATAGCATGAGATTGCAGGGTAATAAACCAAATAAACTCATCATTTGGACTGTAACAGGATGACTTTCTGTGTGTCTCCTACCATCACATACACCTTTCTCCACACCAAATCACACTTTCTACTGTAACACGATGACTGAGGAACAGTAGTGGAATAGCTACAAATGATCCATGACAAGATCACCCACAAAAATCTGATGATAATATAGAGAAAGCCTTGAATATTTCATATTATTGTTAGGAGGGTTTGTTTTTTTTTCCTCTTCCCCTAACTCCAGCACTTGATTGCTGCTACGCCTGCACGTCTGCAGGTTAGGATTCTGCTACCTTTTAAGCAGGCGGCTGTCTGTTTGTCTACTCCTTAGGTAACTGTGTTAAAATATCCTATTCCAGCTGTAACACTTGTTTTACAAGAGCCCTGGTTTTGTCTGACACAATATGGAACAACATTTGTCATTCGTTATCAGGGGTGATATATTTGTTAGCCTGCAGAGAAACATCTGCTGTGCTTTAATCTCTAGTGTGCAGGCCAATATTCATAGGATACAGCTGCATAAAATCACAGTATTAGATGGGGCTGTCCAGTCTGACATGAAGGCTGGCTGGCAGGCAGACAGAAACAGATTTTATTATCTGCCTTTTACATATTTATTTATGTCAAATATTTCTGAGAATCCATATATTATAGCCCTTTTTATGCATTGTTGTTTTGCAGTGACAAGTCATCGACAGCCAAATGAGAAATTTATGTTACATATTTAATATGGACATCTGAATGATTATCAAATCTATAGAAGCCAAGCCTGCCCAATCACCCCTAAATAATGGATGAGAAGTGGATGTGACTCAATTTGTTCAGTATAAAACCTAGACGACCTCTGTCTCTCATTTCATCACTGCGGCACTGTCATTATTTGCTTCTATTCATCTCACTTGGCATCACTCAATAAAATCTGCACATGATAAAGAGAATAACCTTGGTCAATAGTAAGAATGTGGAGGGGGGGAGGAAAAATGATCATTTCCTCTCCTCACAGGTATGGTGCCATGATGTTTGCCATCCTGGTTATATGGACTTCACAAGGGTGCTGGTATGTAGTGGCAATAAAAGAGGAGACAAAAACTTTAATGAGATGGTTGGATGTAGGGAGGAGGGATGGGCTGGATTAATGTCCTTTCATTTAGTTTGTGGATTTATGGTGAGGAAATTTTTAAGAGGGATTTAAAAGAAAAGAAAAAAAAAAAAGTCACTGGAAATATGGCTTTATTTAAAATAATTGCACAAACATTCTTGCAAGGGAAAGACAATGTAAGTATTTTATAGAAGTTGCAACAAATTCCTCTGCTGTTAGCCAGCAAAGGTTTGATGGCCTCATGAAATATGTTTTTGATTGAGACTACCAAAGAAGGACTTGTAAGAACAGCCTACGTTAAAATTACAGGTCATTGTAAAAATCTGTCAAAGAGGAAGGAGAGAGACCCAGTCATGCAGATCAGATTCTGAAAATAAATCATGCTCTTTGAAAACATTTCCATAGGGCTGCCTGTGATCTTGAAAGCTTCATATCTAACATTATATATTCACAGTCCTTTTCAAAGGTCCTAGAGTTTGGTTGATATATCAATAAGTGAATGCAGGAATGACAAAGGTTAACTTCCTACCCATCAAGATGAGAAGGTTTCTGGTCACAGAAGTGTCCAAAATATGTCACCAGATTTCACAGTAGCAAAGAAGATGACCTATGTCATGCTCTGATAGCTCAGTAGAACACACTGTAATTTTATAAGTCATTATTCGTACAAATATCCTCCAGAAGAGTTCCAAAAATGGACAAAGCTATCGAAGGTTGCAGTGAAAAATGATAGGAACAGAAGGTTAGGAGGGATATAAAGGATAGGAAATAGTAAGCAAAAAGCAGGCAGAACCGAGCTGCAGTGTGCTGATTAAAGATTGGGTTACTGCTGCATTTAAAAAAGGAACGGAGTCAGTCAGTCTGAGGATGTTGGCTAGACAGTTGTGGACTGTGAGTGCAGAAGCAGCAGCAAAGCATCAGTCTGCAAGTTTGGAAGGGATGAATAAGAGGCATAAAGAAACTAGGGAGCAAAAGGAAAAAGGGAACCACGGGAGGATAAGAGGAGATGGGATCATAATGGGTCAAAATACTGTTATGGCACTGAATTCAAAGACTGAGGAGGAACACAGAAGTAGCCTCATGAACAAGAGGTGGTTTTATGTGAGCAAAAAGTGACTGAGGTGGCTTTGCATATCTGCACGACGTGGACATTTATCATGGGGGTTACCAAGTTTTTTTCTCAAGTAGTTGAGCGGAGTGGATTGGAAGTCAAGTGTCACACATAAGGGAAGCTGTCATTCGGCAGCCTTGCAGAGCAAAGGTACCTGGTTTGCAAAGAAGAACTTGAGGTTGACAATTTTAGGTGAACAGCAGAGGCTCACAGTTGAGGATAATGTTTGAAATGCAGTTGTCTTGCCAAAGAGGAGCGTGTTTGTTTCAGCAAGGATTAGCTGCAGAGGATGAAGTGGAAGGAGGGGTCAAAATGTGTGTGGCAGAAGGAAAGGAAATAGGGAGATGGGACCGTCTGTTACCCAGGGGAAAGTCGAGGTAAATTACAACATAGCTTGGTAAATGTAGGAAAAAAGGGAGAGGGCCAAATGGATGGGGCTGGGCTCTCTTTGGTGGTGCCCAGTGACAGGACAAGGGGCAATGGGCACAAACTGGAACACCAGAAGTTCCAGACAAACCTAAGGAAAAACTTCTTTCCTGTGAGGGTGGCAAAGCCCTGGGACAGGCTGCCCAGAGAGGGTGTGGAGTCTCCTGCTCTGGAGGTGTTCAAAATCCACCTGGACGTGATCCTGTGTAACTTGCTATAGGTGAACCTGCTTTGGCAGGGTGGTTGGACTAGATGATCTCCTGAGGTCCCTTCTAACCCCCACCATTCTGTGATTCTGTGAAAAGAAGCAAAGAAAAGAGAAATCCCAGCTTTGGCAAACGTGTAGAGAAAAAGATAAAAATTAGCAAGCTGTTCACCTAAATTAAACTAAACCTGCAAGGAGGTGGAAGATGTCCCAGTGTTCAAGATTAACTTCTGGGAACGCTTCATGGAAGAATGAGGGAGCAAAACTCAGCGAGGGAGAGCAGGCCTGGCAGGAATGTTAAGAGTTGTAAAGCTAATAAGTAACAAAAAGGGGATGGGGAATGACAGAATATTTGGTGGGAGTGTTCAGAGACAGAACGTGCCAGAGGAAATAATTCTATTTAGATGAGAAAATTCTGTTGAATACTTAGCTATGTGGGCAGGAGATGGTGTGGGTCTTTTGAGAAGGGGAGATTTTGAGTTCTTGAAATGCAGTAGATGCTGCCATAGATGACAGCTGTACCTGAAGCAGGAGGCAGAGAGAAGTAAGTAAAATGCAGGTTAAGTACTGAGTTTTAAAACAACTTTTTAATGCTGTAAAGATCAGAGAGGACTTGTCTGGATATCTGTGGGGGGTGAGGACACCGGAAGAATTCTCTGTACTAGCGAGAGAAATAAGATACTGGCTTGTATCTTGGGGAATGAGGAAGGGATAAGAATTTTCTCATTTCTTAGAAATGACAAGAAATTAAATATGTTATTTGCAGACCAATGGTTATCCCAAGAAGAGATAAAATGCCTCCTAAAAAAAATTAATGCATAGTGTAAGTTGAAATTGTGAAGAAAGATGAAAATAATGGGAAATATTGAACTGACAACACAAGAACTGCTGCAAAAATTTCTCACTTGTCTTTAATGGGGCAAGAATATTTATACAAATATACTGAAGTCACTGAATCTACATCAGATTTATTTATTTCTTTTTCTCCATATGGACAATGTCATCCTACTATTAAAAGTAAAAATTAATGCCAAAATTAAAAAGATACCACTTTCCTTCTTCTCACCTCTGTAAATATAGATGCTAGTGGTGTCTGCAGGTGGAAATAATAGGAACAAATTAAAAAAAAAACCATATATAACATGCTTTCCATGACTGTGTTCAGATGAGAGCTTTTGTTTTGTTTCTCATCAGAACTACAGAAATCAACTTGACACGGCATGTCAGCATATTCAGGAATTATCTGGGAAAATCATATGCAAAGGCAGTGCCAGTTAGGAGTGGTGAATTGCTTGAGATCATTTGTAATAGTGGTGAGCAGTTTGATCGTTTCCCCAGCCTTTTGAAGCCGGGTGATTTGTGCTGTAAAGCTAATGCTGGCAATAAAGAACCCATGCCTATCTGTTAATCAGGTTGAAGATGGCAGCTGTTTCACATCAAGAGGATTTTAAGACAAAAGGAGAATAAAAATACAAGACAGCCAGAGAAAGGAAAATTCTATTCTTTGTCAGAGGCTAAAATTAATTGTGATGATTTTAGCAATTCCAATGAAGACCTTTGTGTATGCTGAACAGATAGCAGGGAATATTGTGTTTCATTGATGCAGGATTGATACAATCAGCTTCAGGACTCCCTGAATGCCTTGAAATCCTTTCTAATTCCTTTACTTTTCAAAGTCTCTAACATGTTGGAGAAATTTACAGTCTCATCCTTTGTTGCCACAACCTCCAAAATGGCATTAATTACGGTGACTTTTTTTCTCAGAGGTATACAGCTATATAGGTTATTAGATATTCTCTTTCTGTCATTTAAATAAGTTTGGGGTTTTTTTTAAATTCTAGCATAAGATTTCTGTGACTTACTTCAAATATTTCTTCATTGACATCACGTGCTGACCTGATAAGGAGAGCCAGCAGGAGAAAGGACACTATTTTTATTAGCTTAGGTGAAAGCAAAGTCTGAAAGAACTCTGAAGTAAAATGTAGGAGTTTAGTGGGGGAAATCCTCGTCTCTCTGCAGTCAATAAGAGTTTTTCTGTTGACTTCAGCAGAGCCCAGATTTACGCTGCTGTGCACAAGGAAGACCTGTGCTATGTTGCTTCGGATTTGAGCAGCTCCAACAAAGCTTTCTGACACTGGTTGTACACACCAGGCGAACACCTTTAGTCATGGGATTCTGGTGTTAGTGCTCACCATTCAAAAACTGGCTATTTTGTTAATATATTAATGATTATTACTTAATTCTAGCAAAAATAAAGCAATTAAGCCATACTGGTAAAAACTTAGTGTACTCATTAGACCTTTTCCTTCCTTCCGCAAAACCAGCTCTCTGGTTTCCCTTTAGAGAGGGACTGTTAATTTTATAGTTAAATGATGATTTATAGAACCATACGATAACCAGGTCTCTGCCTAACAATCAATGTACTCTGAGACTCACCCTGCTCAAACAGACTAAATAATCAACCCCAAAATATTTCCTCTTTTTGCTTCCACAAATTGCACACAGCCAAAATCTAAGACAGGGTAAGATTCTAACATTACCGACAGCTTTCCTGAACCCCAAAACATGAGCAGTTCTCAGTCGCACGGTATCAGATACAGCAGGCTTTAACTGGAATTTTAAATGGATACTGGTGGGAAGGGCATGGGCTCGCTCTTCAGTGAGACCCACAATGGTTTTTTAGTCCATTAATGTCTTAAGATTACAGACTTTGAGCTCATGGTGTTTTTAAATTTTTTTTAAAGGGCTTTTATGACTCTCTCTGGGTTTTGTAGAGTTGGACAAAGGCACCTGGTTTTGCAGATGTAGGGAAGTGAATAAATAGTCCTAATAAAAATCTTAAACACTCATCAAGAATTTCCTGAAATATTGCCTCAGTAACATGCTTGACACATATTTGCATTTATTTCCTCAGGTACATAAAAAACATGGTGACGAATATCTGTGTTGTGCTGTATCTTTGTACATTTACCATGTACTTCTTAAATTTACCAAAAAATTACAGAGAATATCACATATGCAGAGGAAAAAAAAGAAGCAAAGGTCAATATGAGTTATCAATGAACAATGTTCTTCTTATGAGTTGCTAAACAGATTTAATATATGTTATAGTTAGTGCAGAAACACACTCTAATTAAACACTAAAGACACGGGTAACGTTTGCCCTTTTGCTTGCATCACAATCATATAGTATGCATTAATAGTATACTCATTTACATGCCTATATGTACATTCAGATGGTTTGTTGTGTCTTTTTTTAAAAAAAACACTTAAATTAAATGTGTTTCTTTTTGCTTTCCCCTTTTGTACGACTCCCTCCGTTCCTGTACCGCAGTAAAACTGGCTACAACTCTTACTGTAGCTGAATACATGGGCAATTATTTTCAAACAGCTGGAAACTTTTTAAGGCTCGTTTTTCTGCTCTGCAAGGTATTAGTAGGTAGCTCTTCTTTAATGATGGATTGCTTGGCCCTGCCTTAAGACAACCTACATTTTCAATCTCCTTTTGCTTATACTTAACAGTGAAAAGGTCTGTAACTTGAACCACACAACTATCAGGTTCCACACAGGAGCCTCACTATTTGGGAAATTATTTGCCTTTGTTGCATTCATTTTTGTTTATAAAATACTAATTACCTCTTTTATTGTTTGAAGAGATTAAAAGTTAATAGGAGAAACTAAATAAACAGAATGCCATTCTGCACAAACTATATAAGCTGGTAATTAATTTCTGGCCTCCTCTGAGCTAATTAACTCATATAAAGAAATGAAGTTAATGAACCATAATTCTAGTCATACAAGTGTAGATACAAGCAGTTTGACTTAATGAATTAATAAGATATTTCCTTTCTTAGAGGTTTTTCAATTGTGTTCCTAGTCTGTAGGCCTTCTTAATGTTCCTTTCTGGCTAAAATATTTAATAAACGGCAGGGCAACCTGGAGATGGGACTTTGCAAATTTTACTGTCATGTAGGAGACCACAATTTCAGAGCAAACGGGGAATTCTAGCTCAGCTGGGTGATGAATCTTTGCTACGCAACAGAGATGTTTTATTCTGACTGGAGGTGATGCAGTAACCATCTTAGACTGAAAACTAACAGTTTCCAAAAACATAGTCACTTTGCTTTATTTGGATTAAGGTGAAAAGAAAAAGAAAAAGAGAAAGAGAAAGAAAAAGAGAAAGAGAAAGAAAAAGAAAAAGAAAAAGAAAAAGAAAAAGAAAAAGAAAAAGGAAAAGAAAAAAGAAAAAGAAAAAAAGGAAATAATTAATAATTATAATGATATCCCTTTGGCTGAGTGAAAAGATCGATTGTTAGTTTAGACTGCTGACAACCTCATTTCTATCAGCATTTAATCTAGAACTTGTACTGTTATCTGAGTGTGCTGTAATCAAAACTAGAGTTGGATGCATAATTCTTAGTTAATCCTGGGAAAAAGATTGTTTACCTCACGTTCCCTGATTTCTTCTGGAAATAAGACTTATTTTCCTTTTTTTTTTTTTTTTTGCCACAGTGCAAATACGACGTTAGTTTTTACCAGACTAAACTGGTACCTATTTCATCTATTTGATGAAATAGATTCTGCCCTAAAGAAAAGAATTTATCCAGTGGAAAAGTCCGTGGAAAACTCTATCTCTGGGGCTCTGGTTCACAAGCCATCCCCTCTGTAAAACTTGCCGGGGATGTCACAAAAACTCCCCCAAGCAGAGCTGAGTCTTACACACTTGTGAAGTATAAAACAAACTTCCATGGAGTAGTTTTCTGCAAGACTGATTTTCCATTCTTACTGGTTTCCCTTCAGCTCATCAGAGGAAACATGATTGCATAGGTTACTTTGTTCTTAATATTTTACAAAGATTGTAGGATTATTTATTGATAAACAGTCTTCAAAACATGCTGCTCCTAACACTAAGAAAAAGAACCTAAGCAGAGGGGAAAAAAAATAATGTTTTCAGGCTGATTTTTCCCTTCACTGCTGGAGTACAGAATGTATTTGGATAACTGTGAGGAAACCTGGATCTTCCTGAATCAGTGAAAGTTTTCTGTTGATTTCTGATAGATATTCATCCCTAACTATTTCAAAGGAGAAAATAAAATAGCAGGTAAAAACTCTTTACATAATTCTCAATACCACACTGCTCTATATACATATATCCCTTGCTTCTTTTGCCTTTTAGATAAAACCTTCTCTTATCCCATTACCTCAAACATGTCATTTACCTAAGTGTCAGCAGTCTCTATTTCAGACCTTTGACCTTGGATTGTGACCAGGTGATCAATTTTGTTTTCCTTGGGCCTGAAAGCACAGCTGCCACAGCTTTAGAAATGTATTTCATCTTGATTTAGTAACTTTCATTTATCCATCTCCATTATTTACTTAGATGCTAAGAGTACATCCTTTCTGGACTATTTGTTTCTAATTGATGAGGGAGACATACATAAACATGCTGCAGTCACTGAAAGTAAACAGTGTCTGGCTGCTGATAGTCTGTGCATAAAACGACCAGGATTTTTAGATTATAAAAAATCTTTTCCCTGACCATGATAGCACCTGTTATTAATGAAAACAATGGCTGCTTAGTACCAGCATGCAACCTAATTAAAAAAGCAAGATTGCAATAAAATCTGTTTCAAAGCAAAGCAATTGGTCAATATAAAACCCATCAAGGAAAAGCTTAAACATGATAAAACATGATTTACCTATGAAACTATTGGTGTACAGTTTCAAGTTCTGCTCAAATAAGAAGGTAATTTCAGCTCTGAAGAGAAGGACTTGGGAGTGCT
>NW_010328293.1:0-1182 GCF_000700745.2 Antrostomus carolinensis | reverse complement strand
GTTCCATTCCCGGTTCCGTCCCCGGTTCTGTTCCCCATTCCCAGTGCCGTTCCCAGTCCCGTTCCCGGTGCTGACCCCGGTTCTGTTCCCATTCCCTGTTCCCCAGTGCTGGTCCTGGTTCTGTTCCCGTTCCCATTCCCTGATCCCGGTTCTGTTCCTGGTCCTGGTTCCATTCCCGGTGCTGACCCCGGTTCTGTTCCCCATTCCCAGTGCCGTTCCCAGTCCCGTTCCCGGTGCTGACCCCGGTTCTGTTCCCATTCCCTGTTCCCCAGTGCTGGTCCTGGTTCTGTTCCCGTTCCCATTCCCTGATCCCGGTTCTGTTCCTGGTCCTGGTTCCATTCCCGGTGCTGACCCCGGTTCTGTTCCCCATTCCCAGTGCCGTTCCCAGTCCCGTTCCCGGTGCTGACCCCGGTTCTGTTCCCATTCCCTGTTCCCCAGTGCTGGTCCTGGTTCTGTTCCCGTTCCCATTCCCTGATCCCGGTTCTGTTCCTGGTCCTGGTTCCATTCCCGGTGCTGACCCCGGTTCTGTTCCCCATTCCCAGTGCCGTTCCCAGTCCCGTTCCCGGTGCTGACCCCGGTTCTGTTCCCATTCCCTGTTCCCCAGTGCTGGTCCTGGTTCTGTTCCCGTTCCCATTCCCTGATCCCGGTTCTGTTCCTGGTCCTGGTTCCATTCCCGGTGCTGACCCCGGTTCTGTTCCCCATTCCCAGTGCCGTTCCCAGTCCCGTTCCCGGTGCTGACCCTGGTTCTGTTCCCATTCCCTGTTCCCGGTGCTGGTCCTGGTTCTGTTCCCATTCCCATTCCCTGATCCCGGTTCCGTTCCTGTTCCCTGTTCCCGGTTCCATTCCCTGGTGCTGACCCCGGTTCTGTTCCTGTTCCCCATTCCCAGTTCCCGTTCCCAGTGCTGACCCCGGTTCCCAGTTCTGTTCCCTGTTCCCAGTTCCATTCCCTGGTGCTGACCCCAGTTCCATTCCCCATTCCTGGTGCCGTTCCCGGTGCTGACCCTGGTTCTGTTCCCGGTTCCGTTCCTGGTTCCATTCCCCGGTGCTGACCCCGGTTCCTGATTCTGTTCCCATTCCCGGTTCCGTTCCCTGGTGCTGAATCCGGTTCCATTCCGGTTCCCTATTCCCAGTTCCGTTCCCTATGCTGACCCCGGTTCCCGGTTCCGTTCCCGGTGCTGACCC
>NW_010328292.1:15237-16815 GCF_000700745.2 Antrostomus carolinensis | reverse complement strand
AATTAATAATATATATTTATTTATTTATAATTGTAGAAATATAAAGTAAAAATACTTTCAGGCATGGCAGTGCTTCCTGAGGTCTGAAAGAGAAACAGAACTGAGTAGTAATTGCTCTGGGTTTAGCCTGAAGATGTTTGTCAGTGGGACAACATGAAAGGAAAATGTGCTGGTTGGAGAGATGTAAAACCATCGCTACCATCCTTCTGTGTGATAGACCTACAATGTATCTCTGAAAGCCAAGCCCACAAATTAACATTGAAGGTTCTGCTGGGCATTAAAAACCTTGAACTCAGTGGAGACTGATTTTTATGACATGCCACAGTTTTCTTCATGTCACACCACCTGCTAGTTTCTTGCTGTCGCAGAGGTAACTCTTGCCCAACTCTGCAGTCCTACAAGAGCTGATGGTTCTACCAGCTCCTCCTTGGCTAAGTGATTTGTCTGCTCTGCAGGTGCTAATTACTCTTTTTATCTGTTATTAATTATATTGACTAAACTCAGAACAATTATTTCAGACCTATAGTATCCTGAAGTTTCCTGAGTGTGTTTCAGAGTTAAGGAGCTTCAAAAGCTCCTTTTTTTTTCCTTCTAGCTGTACTAGTTGGTCTAATTAAAAAAAATTAAAAAATGTCCCATATATCAGTAGTCAATATGGCTATAATAGCACTTAATAAAAGTGTGGTGTGGGATGTTACTTTTAGAGATCCATTTGTCTTGGTACCTAGTTCATTTGGAGATGCTAGTTTGGATGTCTGTCAGTGGCTGAAGTTGTGCTAAAAGTGTGTGATCAACGCTGTAGTTAAATTTACATGCCATGAGGAAGAGACTTACAATGTTGGTGTGTGTATTTGTGTCTTCCACCTTGGCTGTTGTTTTCATTTGGATCTTATAGGCTTGGGGATATAAGGCAGGGAGAACCTTTTTGTGTCCTTGAGATCTCTGCCAACATAGGGCTCCTATTCTATTCATACAGTTATTTAACTTCCACTTCTTAAAGTTCACCTTCTTACTGTGCTCCTTTGACTGGGAAGCTGTTCCCAGAGCCAGACAGTTCTGATGGTTAAACTGTGTTAGCCAAGCCCTGATGGTTTTGTAGATGTAAAGGAAATTAAAAATTGTAGCTTATTTCCTTGGGTCTACTTGACCTGAGCCTCAGAAATATCTTTAAGGGACCAGTAAGCACCTGGCAATATTTTTAAACCTAGCTGTAAAGCTGAAGCTTTGGTTGTTTGTTCAGATTTGTTTGCTACATGTTGTTGTAATGGGAAGATAAAACAAAGCTGGGATTTAGTGAGTCCAAGTGGCTGTTGCAAGATGTGATGGAGGCCTCAGGGACAGGCCAGTGCCTGTGATCCCAGCATGGTATTTACCTGGGGATATGGTGAGGACTGGGATGAGGGAGAAGAGGAGGTTATAATACCATGTGTAAGTGCAGCTGGGAGCAATGGGCAAGAGAAATATCAAGTCATGAACTCCAGCTGCAAAGGGGTTAGGAATCACAGCCATCAGGTAGATCAGTTGTGGAACAATCCCACATTTGATCTGAACCTCCTGTGCAGGTTGATCACCACGTCT
>NW_010328292.1:0-14816 GCF_000700745.2 Antrostomus carolinensis | reverse complement strand
GAGCAGCCTAGGCGCAGTTATCTCTCTTCAACTGCCTTTTCCCAGTACACTTATTCTCTGCTCTAATAGTGTACTTCTCCTCCTGTTCCTCTCTCCTGCAGATCTGACAGGATTTGTTATTGCACAGTTGAAATCATCATCAAAATAAAACAGCAACTGTGTCTTTGATTTGGACTTGCTTTCTTCCCAGCTGTGGGACTGCTGAAAAGTCTAGTCTCTGTTTCTAGAAGGGGTATTAAAACACTTGGCAGGCTGATGCCCCTCTACTTCGTATTTACTTCTTCTCTGCCAGTTCACCTCTCAAGCCTCCCAGGCTGTCAGCTCTGGAAACAACTATTAAATATATATTGCAGTCCTGGAAGGAGAGCCCAACTAGTCAGAGTACAATGCACCTAAAAATAAATGCTTATTTCCCTTGCAGAGTGGGCTGAGGAGAAATACAGGCAAGGAACAGCATCCATTGGGGTAACCATGAGTAGAAGGAGATGAACCCATAAATTCAAGTGCAGCTGGAAAGGGACAATGGATCAGGCACAGGATGAAGCTGAGAAGTTCTTAGTTGAGTTCCAGGGTCTGTACATTAACTTTCTGCTAGAGGTGGTATTGCAGCTAAATGCCTAAAACCAAATCTGGAAATGAGAAAAATATACTGCCTTTGCTTGCCCTTCACAGTACCACAGAATTGTAGGAGCTGGAAGGGACATCAAGAGATCATCTAGTCCAACCCTCCTGCCAAAGCACATTCCCTACAGCAGGTTGCACAGTAAAGTGTCCAGGCAGGTTTTGAACATCTCCAGAGATGGAGACTCCACACCCTCTCTGGGCAGCCTGTCCCAGTGCTCTGTCACCCTCACAGTAAAGAATTTTTTCTTTAAGTTTCTGTGGATCTTTTGGTGTTCCAGTTTGTGCCCATTGCCCCTTGCCCTGTCACTGGGCACCACCGAGAAGAGCCCAGCCCCATCCATTTGGCCCCCACATTTCAGATATGTATAGACATTGATAAGGTCCCCTCTCAGTCTGCTCTTCTCCAGGCTGAACAGTCCCAGCTCTCTCAACCTCTCCTCATAAGGCAGATGCTCCAGGCCCCTCATCATCTTTGTGGCCTCCTCTGGACTCTCTCCAGAAGATCCCTGTCTTTCTTGAACAGGGGAGCTCAGAACTCAACACAGTATTCCAGATGTGGCCTCACCAGGGCAGAGTAGAATCAGGAGAATCTCCCTTCACTTATTTATTTTCACTGTTGTCTTCTTACATCATAAAGACTTCATAGTTAGTGTTTGGCTAGAGTAGCCTTGCAAATTGATGTCATGGGGATGATGGCGGTTGCTGCCTACACTTGCAGTCATGATAAGGTCAGGAAATGGAAGCACTTTATAAAGTAAAGGGCCAGTGCTGGTGCCGAAGTGGTTGTAGGCTCCAGGGGATTAAACTGGGCTGAATGTGGGAAGGTTTGTAGCAGTGAGGGGAACGAGATGTGAGAATTGCCTGCCAAGAACAACGCTGAGAGCCAGAAATCCAACTTCTTTTGTGATAGAGGTTGGCTTATTTCTGAAAGGGATGTGTTGTCTGTCACGGGAACTGCCTTAGCAGGAGCCTTCCTCTATGATGTGTATGTTATTCAGCTGCTCTGCAGGGAGAGCAATTGGTGTGATAGTGTTCACAGTACAGTGCTGGTCCTCTTGCTTAAGGGAAACCTTAGCAAGGCAAAACCACGTTTATTGGGAGCAAGACATTATCACAGCATGGATCTATCTGCTAATGCAGGAATGGGAGGCTGGCTGGGCTTGGAGACACATCCATGTTTGGCTTTGAGACTGATGAGGGTAGGAAATGGGAACAGATCATCTTGGAAAGCTACTGGTTTGTTGAGATATGGGCAAGATGTCTCTAAGGTTTCATATAGTCCCCCAGTATTGCAGCTTTTCCAGTTCTCCACTGGGAAGGTCCTACTGATGATTCCTCTCTTGTCAATCTTCTCCTTGATCTCTGCCACAGTGGACTCGGGCCTTCCTGTGCCAGCCAACAGTGTCATCATTGAGATCACGGCCATCAAGGGAAAGAAGCGTTTTGTTATGGAGCAGAGCCAGGGAAAGGTTTTTGTCAGGATGACCTTGGCCATATTCTCAGTGTTCAACCAGGGGCTGGGTTGGCAGTCCCAGCACAGTGTTTCACAGAGCAGATGCAGTCGGTGTCTTGTAAATCTTTTGTTTCAGAGGGGAGAGAGAGAGGGATTATTATTTTTTGATTACTCTCATACAAGCGATAGGGAGTTCCCAGATCCTTCACACCATACTAAAATAACAACAGCAAGTTTAAAAAAGGTGCTGCTCTGCAGAAAAAAAGATGAGGTCAACCATCTCCAACTGCACGTGCACAGGGACACGAGCTGCTCACGAGGGGTGAGCAATTGCTTCAGAGGGAGAGAAGTTTAAAATCGATACTGAACATCAACAGTGAAGTCTACAGTGGAGAAACCATTATACTTCTGTGTAGCTCACCCCCTTAGTGGCTGCAGCTGACCTCAGATTGTGGGGTGTGTAGTTACTGTGGAATTAAATTTAATTAATCTTAAGGCCAACATATAAAGAACCTTGACTGATCTCTTCACATTAGACCTTGCTGATCATTTATCTTCCTTAACAAAAAACCCTAGTCTTTTATTTGAGGAATATTTTCAGAAAGGTGGTGTTTGTTGCTTGCAAAGTTGCAGGGAGTGAGGGAGACCTTGATCCTTGGGGATTTTATTTCTTGACTGATGGGGGATTAAAAAATAGAGTAGCTTTTCCCTTTTTTCTTCTCATCAAGAAACTGGAAAAGTTTGCAAGTTCTGAGTTATTTTTTTTGATGGAAGAGTGAATAAATAAAAAAAAAACAAGACTTTTTATGGATTGTTTTTAAACTTTCTTTTTCAGACGAGAAAATAACCAGAATGTGCCACACCTTTAAATGGTGGCACAACCATTTCTGGGAAGGACGGAAATAGCACTTTTCTGATTTGCATGTTGGAAGACTGACACACTCAGAGAAAGGATAATGACCTCTATCTTAGATTGTAGATCAGATAGTGGAAGAGTTTCGGTGTTGAAAGCTGTTCGGTCACAACTATTAATTTGAAGCATATTCAGTCTTAGAGGCTGGGGGATCTCCAACACATTTCAACAGCAGCAGATTTAATTGGGAAAAAAAAAATCCAGGCCTGGAAATAGAATATTGCACTAAATCTAGAGTTTAAAGGTATTTCAGAATCTAGGAAAGTTGTGACCAATGAGATCAGGGTTTTGGTGTCTCATGGGGAGTATATCACATATATGTGGAGGGTGACGGAGCACTGGAATAGGCTGCCCAGGGAGGTTGTGGAATCTCCTTCTCTGGAGATGTTCAAAACCTGCCTGGACACCTTCCTGTGTGATCTCATTTAGGTTCCTGCTCCGGCAAGGGGATTGGACTAGATGATCTTTTGAGGTCCCTTTCAATCCCTAATATTCTGTGATCTTTTGAGGTCCCTTCCAATCCGCAACATTCTGTGATTCTGTGATATCAGTGGGCTACCCTCAAGTTATGTTTTCCTGCAAAAGGGTGGCATTTAAATGGTGTAACTGAAAGCAGCACATCTGGGCATCAGGAAGGAGAGGGCAAGAGTGTCTTCAAGGGTAAAACTACTCTTTTTTTCATTATGTGGGGGACACTTTAGAGATCAATTTGTCTGTTCTTGGGTTTATCCAGGAGATGGTTATTTCAACCTCTGTAATCCAGCACCTTGTGGTTGCAATGGTCTTACTAAAGCTAAAAGTAGAGTAACTTTCCCAATGGAAGTAGTATCTGATCTCCTTTCTGTCTGTAAGGGAAATGCAGCTGAGTTCCTGTAACAGTGCTGTTCTGATGAAAAGTCCCATAGGATGGTTGCAAACAGCATGGGTTCAAGACCTCAGTTCTAGCATCTGCCTCAACATCCCTTTCCCTAGCGGGAGTTGGCACTGAAAAAAGAAAGATAAAAGCGTGCAGGCGCTCGGTCACATATTCATTTGGCCCCAGGAATTTAACTAATAGTTGTGTTTGGGAAAATCCTACCCTGTAGTTACCATCCTCAGCCAGACTAAATCAGCTTAGCTTCACTGACGTTAACGTTGCTGTGCTGTGTTGTCTGAGGACCTGACTGTGAATTTAATGCTCGTGAAAATTGTTACGGGAGCAATGCTGGAAGGCTGAAACCCAAATGTAGCACAGGCAACAGCAGTCTTCTCCACAGCCCAATGGCTGTGGCACATGAGATGTTCCTCTGGGAACACCTCAAGGTGGGTGGTTTCGTAGCTTGTGTGACCCATCTTTGCCCACGTCGTGACCTATGAATTTTGTTATGGCCATGTGTAGAGGCCTCCAGCAAAATAACCTGAGTCTGGCAACAAGCCTGGATGATAGGGCTTGGGGCAAAAAGAGGTCCTTAACCATTGGAGTGGGATAGTGGGGTGTATCTGGTAGGAATGAGTCACGTGTATGGTTTCAGCCTTTGGCCTGAGGGCAGTGGGGAAACCTTTGAGTTTCCCCCCTGAGACAGTGGGGAAACCTTTGAGTTGTCTATGAAGATAAATAACAGCACGGTGAAGGAGTTTAAATTAAACATGTAGAGATTCATAGAATCGTAGAATGGTTTGGGTTGGAAAGGACCTTAAAGATCATCTAGCTCCAAACCCCCTGCTGTGGACAGGGTTGCCAAGCACTAGATCAGGCTTCCCAGGGCCCCATCCAACCTGGCCTTGAATTGGCCTTGGATTCTTTGCTTCCATAGGGAATTTCCAGGAGTCAGCAAATTAAAGGAGTGAACTCCAGCAGGTTCAGCCAGAGAGAGATTTTGTATATTTGTTTTTGTATAGACTCTATATGTTCTGTTTGACTTTTTCTGGTCCATAAATGGGGTGAGGAGAGCTCATGTGGGTTGGTCTCCAAAGAGTTACACATGGTTTAGCAGAATGAGTTTGCTGCACAGCCTGGCTGGAGAATGGGGAACAGGATGCCAGAGGTTTCCACGTTTCTTTTGTAATCAGTTAAGTGTTCTCACTCTGATAAGCAAAGTATGATTTTAATTAAAAAGCCATTCCAGCTGGATTTAATTTTTGTGCCATTGAAGAGGCAAATTACTCTGGATATAAAGAAAAAAAAAAAAAGGTCTTCTTGTTCCAAAGAGTTTTAATCCACAGTGGCTTGGATCCCAGGTCAGGGTTAATTTCCCTACTCCTCGGAAGAAGTGTTGGGATTTTTTTCTTGCATCTC
This sequence comes from Antrostomus carolinensis, assembly GCF_000700745.2. Classification (NCBI taxonomy): domain Eukaryota; kingdom Metazoa; phylum Chordata; class Aves; order Caprimulgiformes; family Caprimulgidae; genus Antrostomus; species Antrostomus carolinensis. The sequence continues at coordinate 9,551 of NW_010328292.1, read as the reverse complement.
CTTGGCAGAATGACTAATAAAATATCCCTGATTTGACTTCACATATTTTTGAGTTAAGGAGTGAAGTTAATTTTGCCATCCCAAGGGTCTGCTGCACTCAGGGAGCCAACCTTGACTTTTCTTGCCTTTTCATAGAATCACAGAATTGCATAGATTGGAAAAAGACCTTTAAGATCATCAATTCCAATCTTTAACCCAACACTGACAAGTCCCTGACTAACCCATGTCGCTCAGCACTATGTCTACACATCCCTATCCCTATCCAGGGATGGGGACTCCACCATTGCCCTGGGCAACTCCTTCCAATGCCTGAGAACCCTGGGACATGGTTTAGAGGTGGAATTGGTAGTGTTAGGTTCATGGTTGGACTTGATGATCTTAAAGGTCTTTTCCAACTATGATTCTGTGATTCTGAACCCTTTCAGTAAATAAATTATTCCTAATAATTCTTTTAAACAAGGGCTTTTCAGAGAAGAGCTGTAAGTTTTCTATCTCTTTCATACACTGCATTTAATTTTGTGGGGCAGAGACTGGAGCTGATGCTGGGCTACATCTAGGAAACATTTAGCCATGCTTATAGAAAATGGGTGTAGACTTACTCTAGAAGAAAATAAAGATGTTCTTCTGTTCACTTACACTGTTTGGTCTTATCTGGAAATGCTGTTTTAGCTGTAGCATAAGATGCTGCTGTCAAATAACTCTAGTAACAACTGTCTGATAGCAACTTGTATCACCAAGGATGTGAATGACACATATCTCTCTCAAAGGTTGATGTACAAAAAGAGCAGCTGGACAAGAAATGCAGCAAGGTGATAAACGCCATCCAGAACTCTCAAAGGTCTTGCAGGTTTATTTTTCAAGGGCTTTTTGTTTTGGGGGTTTATTTATTTATTTATTTCATTCATTCATTCATCCACAAGAGTGGTTCTGGTCCATATAATCACAATTATAGTCTGGAGCATCGCTATAAATAAATGGGGCAGGATTGTTGAGTTTCATTTTCCTAAAGCACTTTGCAGGGCTTAGTTTTGTATGTGTAACTGGACAGGCGTGCTGGAAGCGTGCAGCAGTGGATGGCTTCTTGCCCAGGTTGGAAAAGCTGTGGAGGAAGAGTGCTCCCTCCTCACCTGCTGTCTTGTGAGCATATAAAACACATCAGTTTCAAGTGACAGTGAATGTAGCTATGATTACTGAAATATTAGGCTTTATATTAAAATATATGCATCGTAATAAGGTCCTAAGATTTTATTTTAGGCTTTGTTGCTTCTTCTCTTTCTCTTTGTTGCTTCCTCACCCTGTGCCACTGCTGTGTCTTCTGTGTGAATCCTCAGCCTGGGAATTTAGGAGTGAAATGAAGAGACAAAGCCACATTTTCACACTTAGAGAAGCCACTTTCTCTCAGAAATACTCAGAACTCGATAAACCTATGAGGGATGCACAAGGCACAGCCGTATCATGGTGCTGGTTTTGCTGTGGTTTAAAAGGACTCCAGCCTTGTGTTATGTCAAAGTGCCATAAATCCTCATCTACGAATAGAAGTCTTCAGTAATGTGTACAGTGCTGGGAATGGGATGTTCTGGGCAGGAAGCAACCCCTTGAGGCAGGAAACCCAGTTAAGGGAAGTTAAAGGCCAGAACCAGATGATGGTGAACATAATTTTACATTGTGCTTGGCAGGCATGGGCTGCTGAACAGAATATCCTCATTATTCATTTGTTTAGCTGGTAAGCTGTGGAAAGAGCTTCATAAGGACTCCTGTCCTTCTCAAACATGATGCCTATTGCCAATAACCTGCACTACCTTGTCTGGAAGATCTTCCCTAGCTGGAGCAACCTCTACTATGGCAGTATGACCTTGTGGCACTGAGATGCATTTTTGGCTCTGACCATAGGTAAGCCTCAGGGAAAAGGTTACACTCTTCACAAGAAGAGAAAAGCAATTGGGTTGTGAAATCCCAGTTCTACAGATGTGTTCTGGGTCTGTGTTCCCAGATTAACACCCAGATAAGTCTGATAAACCATGTACAGTGCAACCCTCTTTTATACAGATGGGGCACCTAAGGTAGCAAGTGAGTTGAAACATTGTCCCACAGCACATCTGCAGCCCCAGGAATTGCACAATCCATTTGTTTTCACTAGGTGAAGTACATCCAAATAGTTCGTAATTGGCAAATGCAGCCAGAGTTCACTCTGTCCCCAGCTCAGTACTCCAAGCCTGGGCTTGTAGGGTCCAGCAAACCCAGAACTGATGACATGAATGTTCTTGCTTAGAAGATCGGAAAAGTAAGTATGGTGTCACTTTTCTGGAACAGCAGGACAGCTCCTTTGTTCAAGATGGATTTCTTTCTCCCGTACACAAGAATAGAGGAAGATGTTATGCAAAGGACAGCTAGATTCCCAACATCTTTCATCCATTAGTGAGATCTGGATGCAGATCCTTCTTCTGTCCTGTAAAAATGTCCCCAAGTTAAGACTAGTTTGCAGATTAAGGCGTCTAACTCTAATCATTTCATTATGGTCACTGGAGCTTTGAGGTTTGATTTAGCTGCCCATGGGTAGGGCTTTGCACCATTTTGGATAGCTTAGGGCTCCTGGGTGTTTGTGCAGAGGGCAGAGGTCTTCCCTATGCCCTTTCTTGTACCAGTTAGCCCACGTGCTGTCACAGCACTACTCGAGTATTTAATGTGGGACTGGGCAGCAAACTTCAGATAAATTAATTCTGCCTTGAGTTGGGACATATATGTGTCTGTTTGTTTGTGTACAGAGACCAGCTCAATCTCACCAGTCTTCACTGGTGAAATATCAATAGCTGCTAGTCACTTCTGGCAACTCCAAAACCTAAAGAAGCAAAAATCATGAATCGATTCCCAAAACCTTGAATTTCTCATTTATTTGTCTCCTGGATTACAGGTGGTTGGTATCTTTCTAGTCTGTGCAATCAAGAGCACTAGAAGCCTGCTACTGCTGCTCATTTATTGTCTGGGATGCACTAACCATGCCAGGACAATACAAGTCTCCTGATGAAACCTTGGGGATTGGTAGCACCCAGTGGCTCCAGCAGTATCAATATGACTTTGCTTTGTCTCTTCTTGCTTCATGACATGGGGATGTTTAGACCCTAATTGGGCTTTTTCTAACAAAAAGGCAGTAATCTAACAGGAACACCCCTAAAGTGGAGCTTCTAAGGACTTCTGTGCAGCATTTCCCCCTCTTGAAGTTCAGAAAGTTATTGAAACTCCATTATTTGAATGTGTTTGTTTCCAAACATATATCGGCAAGAACAAGTGGGCTTCCATGATTAGAAGCCAGCAGCTATTTGAGAAAATCCAAGTGGAATGTAACATCTCAGTGCCTGGGCCAAGATCTGACATCAGAAATCCAGAAAGTCTGTGCAGTTGTATCTATATTAAGATTAGAGTAATCCCTGATGGGAAGGGTAGATTATTTTATTTGGCTGGTTATTGAAAGCAACTAATTTTCACCAGTTACCTCCAGTAAATCGAGTCCAACAACCTGTTTTTGATAAAGCATAACTCACACTTTGATGAACTCTTCCTTTTAGCAGCTGAGATGGACAACTCAGCACATGTATTTCCCCTTGCCCTAGCTATTAATCCGCATACCCTGGTGAGAGTTATGAATGTGCATAGGTCTCCACTTTTCATCCCATTGTGGCTTTCTTTGCTAGATTGAATTACTTTATAACAGAATACTTCTGAAGACACTTGATTCAATTGCCTAAACATAGGTGCCCAGTGTCTTACTGAGATAACCTTATAGTGAGGGCATCCAGGTCTTGTGGTCTTGCTCCAGAAAGATGTGGAGCTGCTTTAATTGCTTTCATGATTCCTTTCCACACCCTCCCTTGATCTTTATTACCCCTTTAAAATGCCTGATGTTAGTGTCACAGCACAGATCTTCCCAATACCATGTAGAAAAGGAGTGTTATCTTCTTGTTCTTCCTTGCTGTTCAGTTTATACAGCAATCAGTTGTGTTAGCCTTTCCTCAGCAGCACGTACTAGGAGTGTGCACTGGATTATTTACCTCTTTTAATCCCCAAATCCTCTTCCACATTACTTCTTTTCCAGAATTCAAGCTGCCATACCAGAGGTCTGTGCTGAATCTTGTTCTTTCTTGAGTGCAGCTTTTGCATTTGGCTGTATTCAAACAAATCTTCTCAGCCAGCTATTGTAAGTGCTCTTAGGTGCAAGTTATCCAGGCCTGCTGATTTTAAATGTTTATCTCTCGTAGATGTTGTTTAACATCTGCCTATGTTACTAATGGACTGGAAAAAAACGTCGTCTTCATCATCAGAGGCACGCACATTGCTCTGCTGCTTTCCAAATACAGATCAAAATCACACGTTGAATTTTCCTCTACTGGACTGTACAGTTTGTAAGAATTTGTTTGTTGTAATTCTTTTGGTTTTGTTTTTGTATTGTTTTTTTTTTTAAAAGCAACCAACAAAGCCAACCAATAAAACCCCTGAAAATAACCACTTCTCATTAATCTCTTATTCTTACCAGCTGCAGATTTCTCCTGATGTCTAGAGGTTTCCATACAATGGGAAACTTCTAAGCTTCATGATATATCATTCATATTTCTTCATCTATATTTCTCTTCCATTTAGTAAATATTGCTGGGTTGTTGGTTTACTTATTTATTTTCACATTTGATTCCGTGTTTTAATTCAGAGTTGAACTGAAATTAAGTTTTAATCATAGCTAATCATTTGGATTGGGAAATCATGCTTGGCTTGGTTTGTTATCTTTTTGGCCATCTGGCCCATCCTTCCAGAAGAACCATGATCTGTCTAACAGCATTATGTGCAAATAGGACAACCAGGGGCAGGTGGTGAAGGAGGTACCCCAGCATTGGGCTGGTGCCCAGCCATCAGGAGAAGGTTATATGGCAGGTAGGACACACAGCTCACAAGAGGCGTGAAGACAGGTTTTATTACAGAAGCATAATTTAGGGGACAGTGGGGATGTTTTAATAGGCTACCACAACATGCTGGAGTTGCTTTTTGGAAAATATAGACCAGAAGTCAGAGGTGGGAAAAAATTAACATCATTTTAATGACATCCTTCTGAAAGTGTAGGCATGCATCTCCAGGAAAGATATGAAGGATCAACAGAGAAGAGCACATGAGTGCAGTGATCCATTTGCTGCAGTTGTTTACTCAAAAATCAACTTTTAATAAACATTATAATCAGTGCAGTGAAATTTCCCACAGTTCACAGAGAGGATCTGAGAGGGGAACTTCATTCATTTCACGAGGAGATAGTTTTAACATTGTTATGAACAATTTAAGTACTGTTTCATTAACAATTTTATGGTTACTGCAATTAATAATATCAGAGAAGAAAAAGAAACATGCCTTATGTTAAACTCAGCTTTCAGTAAGTAGAATACATGCAAATGGGAATCTCCTGTTTGGTATCGTTGTTTCTAGAGATGTGTCTGTGTTTAGAGAATATATTCCTATTCATGTGACTTGGATGGCAAGATTAAAAACTTGGCTGGCTTTTGTCAGTTAATGTTTTTAGAAAATTCTTGGAATACATTTGTTATGTGTCCGTGCTTGAATTGTTACTGTGGTGAATGCCTTCTGCAGGAAACCTGGGACTTCCAGGAGTTTGTAATGTGTCTAAGAAACATCTGTTGAAGAGAAAACTTTGGAGTGAAGAGGCACTGGATTTTTTATTTTTTTTTTTTAATTTATTTTTAATGATGCACCTTAATTGCTTTAAGATGCCTTGGGTTTTGTGGTTATTTCCCCTAAAGCATTTTGTGTCTAGGAACTTTGACAGCAGCTTGAGCTATTGCAGAGGGATTTTTAGCAGGGTTTTAAATCTGCTTATATAGTTTCAACTCTACATACACCCAGAGTTTCTTGAAGCCTGAAGGGGGCCTACAAGAAAGTTGGGGAAGGACTTTTCATAAGGGCAGTTAATGACAAAACAAGGGGAAATGGGTTTAAGCTGAAAGAGGGGAGGTTTAGATTAGATATTAGGAAGAAGTTCTTCACTGTGAGGGTGGTCAGACACTGGCACAGGTTGCCCAAGGAAGCTGTGGATGCCCCCTCCCTGGAGGTGTTTAAGGCCAGACTGGATGAGGCTTTGAGCAACCTGGTCTAGTGGAAGGTGTCCCTGCTGCTGGCAGGGGGGTTGGAACTGGATGAGCTTTAAGGTCCCTTCCAACCCAAACCATTCTGTGATTTTAAGCCATGAGATTTATCCTTGCATGGATACACTTGGCTGGACTTGTTCAAGAAACAGAAAGTGCATACAGATGGTTTAGCAGGTGACATCTTATTTCCTGTTGCTTCTTGAATTAATACCTTAACAAGACAGTGGTTTTGGCTGGGGCTTGCAAGCAAAGGTCTTATACCAATTGCTATTAAAGTACCATGTTGACACATGAAGCTGCTGTAGGCACAGTGAAGGAGTATCATGGGTCACAAATGAACTAGAAGGGCCCAGGCATCTGGGCAGGAGGGAAGCAGCATGAGGAGCTACAGCCATCTCATATGGAATCAGATGCTTGGAGAGAATCTATTGGCAATCTGGGAAGAAGAGCAAGTGTGGCAGCTGTTTTGAGTGTTGGCCAGAGCTAACATCTACTCAGCAAGCACCTGTGTTGAACAAGGGGTGCAATATCTTGGGGCAGTAGATGCATCATAGCCCCTCCAAGGAGATCTCACTCAGCTTCACTCATGGCTCCCTGGAGACCTGCACTGCTCATGTCAATGCTCAGTGATGTTGAAATCTCAGAGACAGGTCAGGTTGTCCTGAAAACAGCATTTTCAAGAGCAGTAGTGTACTGTGTTAACAGTGTCCCCTTTGGACAGATGCTGTGTTCAGGTCTGCTCACCCCAAGGTTCAGATGTTGAGGGTGACTGTGTTTAGGGGATGATGTCAAGGTCTGTTGGCTCACTGGTCCTGGTTAGCTGTACAAACCCTGGGAAAAAAGTAAAACCACAGCAGACAGAGATGCCTCCTCTGCAGAATAATTTCCCTGGTTGCCTCCGTTCCTTCAATGTTAATTTGAACTTCCTGATGTTTGAAAGCAATTAAATCCTTATTTTTAATAGGGAAAACAGCCCTGCAGAGAAGGACCTGGGAGTACTGGTGGATGACCAGTTGACCATGAGCCAACAATGTGTCCCTGTGGCCAAGAAGTCCACTGGTCTCCTGGGGTGCGTTAAGAAGAGTGTGACCAGCAGGTCGAGGGAGGTTCTCCTCCCCCTCTGCTCTGCCCTGGTGAGGCCACATCTGGAATAGTGTGTCCAGTTCTGGGCTCCTCAGTTCAAGAAAGACAGGGATCTTCTGGAGAGAGTCCAGGGAGGCTACAGAGGTTATTAAGGGGCTGGAGCATCTTTCTTATGAGGAATGACTGAGAGAGCTGGGGCTGTTCAGCGTGGAGAAGAGCAGACTGAGAGGGGACCTTATCAATGTTTATAAGTATGTAAAGGGCGGGTGTCAAGATGATGGGGACAAGCTGTTCTATTGTGGCCAGTGACAGGACAGAGGGCAATGGGCACAAGCTGGAACACAGGAGGTTCCACTTAAACATGAGGAAAGACTTCTTTACTGTGAGGGTGCCAGAGCCCTGGGACAGGCTGCCCAGAGAGGGTGTGGAGTCTCCATCTCTGGAGATGTTCAAACCCACCTGGGCGCTTTCCTGTGCACCCTGCTCGAGGTGAACCTGCTTTGGCAGGGGGGTTGGACTGGATGATCTCCTGAGGTCCCTTCCAACCCCACCATTCTGTGATTCTGTGAAAATCCCAGGTATGCTGTGGAGCCGACCTGTCTGAGGATCTCTCAGTGAGGTTCACATGTGTGCATGTGAGTTCCTGGGCTTTATAAATAGAGAGGAACTAAAATGAGGAAATGCTGTTTTTTTTAAGAAGCTTTTTTTTTAATCAATTGCCAATTTTTTATGGAATAAAGCTCTATTTTTACCCTTCTATTTGAAAGTGAAAGTATATGTCCAGGAGATATTGGAACCTGTTGTGGCAGCTAGGGAGATGGAAGGTATGAAGGGGAATGCCCTTTCCAGATAGCTTTTCTGCTTCTCCTCCAAGATGATGTTATTCCTTGCACTTTGTTTTTCCTGTTCAGCTGTAAGTGACTCTGCAACACAAAGTTCGTTGGAGTGTGGCATTCACCTGCTGCACCGATATTACTGGAATTTGCTGAAAAGTGATTTTGTTACTAAAACTTAGATAAGGGATCTGGAAGAGTCACTCTTGGTTCCTGATCTTGATGAGACATCTTGTCCTCCTCAACTTTGTGAGCTTCTCTTCTCTCCTCTGCCTGAAAATCCAGAATTTCTCAGACTTTTTTGCCTGTTTTACTCAATTTTCCATGTCGAGGGTTCAGAGGAGGTTGCTGAACACATAGACAAACCCTCTTACATTTGGCTGCTGATTATGTTAGGCTGCAAGTAACATAAACAATAAACTGGAACCAAATTTTTGTTTTGCTTAAAGGAAAAGAGGCAAGTGATCCCTAATAGACTTTTAACTGGAGCAGATGTGTCCAGTTTGGGGTAAAAGCCCTTGAAGAATCTGAAGAGAGTCCAGACAGGGTCAGAAGAGTAATGAAAGGTCAGAAAAATGCTGTAGGGGGGGAAATGGAAATAATTGGGGGTGTTTATTCTGAAAAAAATACAAAACACTGAAGGGAACAATTACAACTTGTCTTTAAGTATGTAAAATGACTACTGCAAGTGAGAAACAGGGGAAAAAAATCTGTTCTCTATAACCAGTCTGGGTAGAATTAGAAATCTTGGCCTTAAATTGCTGCCCCAGAAATTTAGTGTTTCACAAAACAGACAAAATCTTTCTGATGATCACCACAGAGAAGCCTAGGAATCGATTAGGGACAATAAAGATGCTATGGAGTCTCTCACTAGGGACACTTGAGAAAGGATGGGACAAAAGCTTGTCAGAAAACACTACTGAGACTCTTAAATAACAAATGAGGGTAGCGTAGTTGGTCCCTTATGGACTCTTCTAATCTTTGTTGGTGTTTCTTTGCTCCCAATCTGTGAACATGACAGCTAGATTGTTAAAATAAAAGAATCCCAAGAATTGCACCTGCTCCCTTTCCTCTTGGACAACTTGAAAACTTTTTCACACAGAATCAGAGGCTGGTTGAGGTTGGAAGGGACGTCCGGAGGTCATCTGGTCCAACCACCCTACTCAAGCAGGGCCACTTAAAGCCGGTTGCCAAGAACCATGTACGGACTGTGGTTTCATAACCACAATTTCCAAATGAAACTCCACAAAACTTCAGCTCTCATGTGTTATGTGAAAGCAAGGACTTGAGTTAGAGATTTTACTTTTGAAGCTGGGAATGTAACTACGCTGCTGCTTGCATGAAGAAGACCTAGTTGAGATAAATCTCTCTGTGTGTGTTGATGAGCACAGAGTTTTCTCTAAACTGTCCATCTCTTTCCTTTGAACTTGGACATTGACATAAGTTGAAACTAATATTTGAGTTAAAATTTAAAAGTAAAAAAAAAAAAAAAAGAAAGAAAGAA
>NW_010328291.1:0-12333 GCF_000700745.2 Antrostomus carolinensis | reverse complement strand
AAAAAAAAGGAAAAAAAAAAGAGACCTGCAGAAGCTGAAGTGGTTGTGTGGTTGTGACACTTCTGTTGAAACTGACCTCCATGTGCAGTAACTGGAAACTACTATAAATAAGCAGTTAAGGGTGACCTCCTTGTTCATACAACACAGAGATTTGCCCCCATCCTAATGACTGATGTAAAGCCAACACAAAAAACCACTGCTAGGACTGAGGAAAAAGCTTGTTTCTCAGCAGAAAAAAATAGTATTATTTTACTTTGATATTAGATAAAAACATCTGTGATACATAAGACTGAAAAAGTTTCAAGAATGAGTTTTTAATATACACTTCAGAATTTTGAAACGTTAGCACTAGCCTTTTGGATTATTAGAGAAAGACATCTCCTCAAAGCTATGTGCTTCTGAGCATGAGAACAACGATCTATGAAAAGATCTTGATTGATGGCAATTCTCTTGATTTTCCCCCAATTATTTCAAACTGAAACATCTGTTTTACATAGAAAATGTTGTTCTACAGTGTTTGCCAATGCCAATCCCGATTTACAGCAGTAGATTTGAAACAAAGGCAAAGCTTTAAAAAGTGTATTTATTTACTAATATTGTTGACTTTCAAGATCAAGTCACTAAAAGCACAGCTTCTGTGTTTTTAAGTTCCTCAAATACTATTCATCAACTGGAGTGACTCTGGGGTAGGACATTCAATAAGTACAGTGGAAAAAACACACAAATTATAAAGATTGACTGCAGCAGTCAGACAGGGATTGCTCTGTTTCATTTTATCCAAACAATGATAGATATCTTCTGTATTTTTAAAATCTCACAGAGGCTTAAGTTTAGATTCCTAAAGACTATGATTTGTTTTAAACTTGAGACAAGGCACAGAACATTTGATCCATAGAAATAAATTACTGCCAACAAGAAGTTCTTAGCACAGCAATCAATAAAGCCTATGTTAACCTAAGGAATTAGGCTAAAGATTTCTGTTATCTCTGACAACACCTACAAAATTCCTCCCTTTCCTTCTTACAACATTTCCCCAGAGCATTTAGTCACAATATATAGGATGCAATATTAAATTAAAAAAAAAAATCCACATGGGTAGCGAAGTTAGTGAGAGAGAATTTGCAAGCGTCCGAGCCCCCATGAAACAACCATACTCTGAATCAAATTGGTTAACTGCAGCCAAAAGGTTCAAACACTTCAAAAGTGGGAGGAAGAGAATGATACATTCAAAGACTCAGAACAATCAATGGCATAACATGTATTTTTATGGGAAACAAGCAAAAAAAAATAATAAAGTGAATCTCGGGAGTTCAAAAGGCAGGCACAACATATTTGAAGTGCTTATCACCAAAGCAATACTAGAATTAATCACTCACGGGAGAGAGGAAAAAGATTTACAGCATTTAAGGGCATAAAGTACAAAAAACTTTGGGGCAGAGTGGCCAAAATGCAAAGTTTATTTTCAGTTACTCAAGAGTTGTTAAGTTCTAGCTGTTTAAGGTCAGCCATAAGGTCAGAGAAAAAGGGGAAGAGAGCCCTGTCATTTTTTCTCCAACGTGACCTTTACTTTGGAGGCTCAGATAAACTTTTATATCAGATTATTTCCTATTCTGCTCTGCATTGCATTATTATTAGAAATTGCATGATGTAGCCAAAGAGAGTATGTTTAGAAAAGACATCTGAAGAGTTACATATAAACTTCTTTTTACACTTCCTTAAAGACTGGGAAATACTGTAATACTTCCAGACAAACCATTTGAAACATTGAAGTAAATATGACTGACTTTGTTTCAAAAGTCACAAGGCAGTAAGATTTCATCTCACATCATTTTCTATCAATTTCTATGAATCCAATTCCTCTGTTAGTCATTGGATGATTTTGTTTAAGCTGTCAGTAGTTCCTATTAGTCCCCTTGCTTGTGTGCCTGAAATGATCACTACAGAAGGCACCTCTGTTGGCAGTTCAGTGGAGAACTTTAAAGCCTCAAGAGGCTGCACCACCCTCATATCACAAAAGGTAGCTTATTCCATATCAGAAGAGCTGCAAACTGAGGTCTACTCTTTCATCTAACTGAATTCTCAGTGATGACAATGGCATTGCTGTGCTACAGTGGTTATGATGATGATAAGACACTCACCTCCACAAGCTTCATCATAGGCACAGGATTGAAGAAATGGAGACCACCAAATCGGTCCTGCCTGGTGGTTGAGTTAGCCAACTGTGTGATTTGCAAGGATGAAGTATTGCTTGCAAATATTGTATGCCTGGAAACAAGAACATATGGATTGCATAAATGACAGCTATTTTTCTGACAGTAGGAGACTGGTGCACTAAATGTAAAGAGACATCCTTTGGTTAACCATCCACACAACTCTCAGAAATACCCCTGCAGATTATCATGGCCTCTTGCTGAGGTGCAAGTACAGAAACGACGAAATAACCACTGGGAGAATTGTCCGAGTCTCTGTTTCCGAGTAAGTACGTTGAATACTTATATTAGATGATGGAAAAAAAAAAGACTCTGTAACTAGAAAGTTTTTGTTAACTCCTCAAATCTATTCCAGGTAATTCCTTCAGCAATCCTGGGAAACTAGTACTTTTTTATTGTTAATCAATCACATTTACAGAAAGTCAATGATTTGCCATGTCAAAAATGCACTTTTGAGTCTTGAGAAAAATCTAGAACTTTTTTTTTTTAATAATGATCGATGGTAGACATGATGAGCAAGTCTACCACCAGAGCAAAGAGCTGATGGAAAAAAAAAAACAGAGCAAATAAAAATTTCCATGCATGGCACGCTGCAAAGGATGCACAAAATCATAAGAATTTTGAGACATATATGAAGTCCTTTTCCAGACAGAAACTGGACATAGTAATTGCAATTTATAACAGTTTGTTGGTTTGGTTGGTTGGTTTTTTTGTTTTGTTTTCCCAGAAATATCTCATGCCCTCAACAGCCCTGCTATACTCACAGTCCTACTATACTCAGAAACTGGACATAGTAATTGCAATTTATAACGGTTTGTTGATTTGGTTTTGTTTTGTTTTCCCAGAAATATCTTTTCCCAGAAATATCTCATGCCCTCAACAGCCCTGCTATACTCACAGTCCTACTATACTCACAGCCCTGCTATACTCACAGCACACCGAAAACTTACAGAAATGGCATTTTCTTCAAACCACAAAAATCAGAAACTAAATTAGAGATCAAACCCTACCTTCCATTCTGGGCTGTATCCTACTGACCTTTCAAAATGTTATCCTACTGGACTCATCACATGTTAATCTGTACTGCTATTTTGTTACATTTCACTAAGATATAATAGAGCTTTGTAAGGGAGCTTTCGGACAAGTTACATCCAAGTCATAGGGACATCTTATAGTGGCATTAAAAAGAAAACATTTGGGGATAAAGAACCCCACACTGATTTCCATTTTTTATTGTTTTCTCAGTCTTTGAGAATTTGTTACAGAGAAGGGAATAAAAAAATCCTGAAAATTCCTGTTTACACTTCTTACAAATATTCTTTTGTTATTTAGAACCCCACACTGATTTCCATTTTTTATTGTGTTTTCTCAGTTTTTGAGAATTTGTTACAGAGAAGAGAATAAAAAATCTTGAAAATTCCTGTTTACTCTTCTTGCAAATATTCTTTTGTTATTACTCCACCATAAAGTGGGCCTTATATTGTTCTAAGGTGGGATACTAAAAGGAGTATTCTACATCCATAGTTCTGACCTTGCAAGGTCAATGCACCCAAAAGACACTTATCTTCACTGAAAATCTGCCACTGTATACAAATAATTCAAATATTAATATAAAAATTAAGCACATTGATTTGTGAGAGGTAATCATTGTTAGGTTTCTATCTAGGCTCACTTAAAGTAGAAGATTTTACCTCAGCATCACTTGTGTGGGTGAATACTGTAGCTTCACACAATATTAAGCCTTAGGAAAAAAAAAAGCTTTAGATTTGTATTGTGTACAAGGGCATTTTATTTACACTTTCTGCTCTGACCAACCAATTGATATAAATTGAGTTTAAAATACAATTTACATGCCTCTGTGACTTGGAATTCCATAATGCAGGTGACGGCAGAGTTTGAAGGCTTTAGCACGCATGAGTATTAAGGAAGCCCTGGTGAGGCTGTTCCAGGCACCAGCGCTCTTTCTCTTGGTGCCGCCCAGCAGGTCAGGGGAACACATGGAAAATACGAGTCCAGCACAAGGAAAACACACCATTTCAGTAAAACCCTTACAGTCCAGCTGCATTTCACAGGGAACACTGGACAACACTTATTTTTAACAGTTTTATAACACGCTGTTTCTAACACAGTGAACAGTTGAAAACCACAGTCCAGTTCCTGGCTGAGCTTCCCCATCTAGAGATAAATCCTACACCAAGAAATGTTGATGGGCATTCCCACCACCCAGAAATAAACAGAAAGCAAGCAGACAAGAGCTTTTAAAGTGGATGCCCAAAAGTTATTTTGTCATGTTCATTATGATCCTGTTTGGAAAAGTGCTGCAGGGTTTAAACACCTAAAAGCCACAAAGAACGTGGGGATATTCTACAAAAACCTTAGCCTGACCTTTTCAAAATGGAAAAGTGAGACTGACTCAATTCAGTTCAAGAAAAACAGAACTGAAGAGTGGGCAGCAAAGCTTTAGCACTTGCTCTGAAGATGATGACCATGTAACACAGTAACAATTACCACAGTAGGAGGATGAGCATAACACTGAGTGGAATGTAACATACACAAGCAATTCTGCACAGCTCTAGCGCTTTCAGACTGGTGGCATCCAAGAAACAGCCCTCACTGTTTCACCTGGACAGTCACTCAGATGAGGAATACCCTGAGGTCCCAACACTCTCTGGGGTTGCCAAACTCCCCTGGCTTGTTACATTTTCTCTGAAAACTTAGAAATTCATTCCCCACCCCCAAATAAAACTTCTCTCAATAAAGAATAGCTTTCCCACCCCCCTCCATTTATAGTTCTTTTATAGAGAAAAAGGAAGAGGAATTAAGTTAATAACGTTTTGGTTTTTTAATGCAACACATTTGTTTTGTGCTGTCCCCAGACCAATCTTCATCAGACAGGTCATCATAGTGCAAAAATGGGAGATGAACATGTAGTTGTTGCCGCTGAAGAAACACATGAGACATGGGATACAGTACAAAGGAAGAAAAATGGAAGTTTTCACATGTTCTATGTTCCAGAGGCATAATTCATCATCTTGTCTGAGCAACTGTAATACACAGCCCCTTACATTTCAATCAGCTATCAGCTACCCTTGCAGTAAGTCCTGAGATTTGAATTAAGACAAGTCCTCCCTCCTCAGGAGCCTGGTCTTTCATGATCTCTGCCTATAACATCCACTCCACAGTGCCATAAACGCTCAGGACCCCAAAGAAGCAAAGCTTCCCCCGAGACTCAAAGATATGTTTAAACAAATCTTGTCATTGTTACCAATCAACCACAAGTCCACCATCTCCATTAAGCTGATGCAACAGTTAGACCATATAATAGTTTTAGAAATTTTGAAACATTTAATCTTAGCAAAGGCTGTAGGATGCCTGCACTGACAGGGAGAGCTTTCCACCACCTGGGATGAATAAAGCCTACTCCTTTCTTCTAATGCACAGAAAAACACTCAATAGACATTTCTGCCTTTCCCCATGCTACTCACACAATCTGCAGCTCTATGCTCCTCACGGAATTGCAAAATACCCTTTGTATCTACTAGCTAATATTTTAAACACTTGGCTACTAAGTTTCACTATTTTACTAGCTTTTCTTTCTTTTCATCTAGACTTTCTACACTGCAAACCATATTCTTCACTATTCACTTCCCTTTTCTTCATCCTGCACGTGAGATGTCTGTATGTTTACCATAATTTCCAATTATCCTCTTGAAAAAGAAGGCTTCTTGTCTAATGCAATTTTTCGAACCCTGCAAAACCATATGCCTTTTGCCACAGGAAGGAGCATATCTGAACAACTCCCAGTATATTTTAACACTCTGTAATGTAAAATTTGATGTGTCAAGGCAGCTATGCTTATAAACAGCACAATCTTACCAAAAACAGCCTCAGATGTTCCATATATATATATTATTAAATGAGGCTCCAAGTCCCCGTGCCTACTTTTCCTTGCTAACTGGTTCTAGACAGCTTACCAATTAGTGCACTCTAATTTGTTCATCAGCTTTCTCTGCTGAATATGGACAAAGACCCAGGCAACCAGTGGTCTGTCTTCACAAGATGAGCACTATCTAATCATGACAAGGTACCCTGATAATTGCCAAAGGCAGCTACTTACATTTGCCTGTCAGACTAAGGGTAATGGCAAGTTACCCTGTGCTCTGTGCACGGCTGTTTGTGACCATTTATTGTTTTTAGAAGCACCAGGTGATTTTGATTACCGACCACGTGACTCAGCCTGAAAATCTCCCCAGGCTGAAGTCAACTCATAATAAGTCTTTCCTCCCTTGACATGACATTCAAGCCACAGCTTGCCTAGTTTTTTAGTTAGACAGGCTAGAAAACCTCTTAGCCAATATGCCCAGATTTAGTTGTACTAGCTAGAACCTCAACCTGCAAGCAGTCAAGGTCTTGTGCTCCTGAGTCATCCATTACAAGGATCAAGCTTCTGAGACTGCATGCTCAGCTTAACAGCATTTTTGGGTTTGGATGCAATTCAACAGTAACATCCAACAGTTATCAAATATAGTTCAAGAAGAGAAGAACGTTCCAGGGACCGTAAGTAACTGCGTGAGTGCAAGCTAAGAAATTATTTACACTTCTACCTCACATACAAGAACGAGCAATGAGCTATTTCCAAACTCTTGTAATACAAGTAAACTTAGTTCACTTAAGTCACTGTTGAGCTTACTGTGACTTACATCTATGAGGCTGAGACTTCTTAAAATCTGTTCATGCCAGGTGTGCTAAAAAAATATTCCCAATTCCCTATTTAAATATGGGAATACATTTGTTAACCATACCTCATGTGTACCAGGACAAGCTTATTCTACTGTTGTGTATTTGCATTTGGATTTAGATTTGAACTTGCTGAGTAGATCAACAAACTTTATGACTAAACATACCTGGAAGTACATCAAACAAAGCAATGCAACAACTAAATAAACCTGGTGAAAGCACCTGAAAATGTTTGTAACCTGGCATAACTATTCCACAAGACATTACAGTCTGGAGTTAGTCTAAGGGAGAACAACTCCTGTTTTTTAAAAAGCAGCTAAGAAAATGCACAGCTAATGGTGTAAGAATAAAAACAGAAGATAAAAAGGTCTAAATTTCAAAATGTAACAGAAGAAATACACATACTCTGGAGCAAACTTATCCAGCCTCTTGAAGAGTTCATTTTTTATTTCCTGGTTCTCCACAATGGCTTCTATCACCAGATCCGTGCTGTGGACCACTGCTACTGCATCTGTGCTTGTTGTGATGTTCTTTAAGGTCTTCTCAATGAACTCAGCACCAGCCTGAAACATTTGCAAGAAGTTGCAATGTCTATTTACAATTATTGAATTTATTTTTACATGAAAATCCCCTTATGTGCTCTGAAGTGTTTTTAAGCCCTCAAAAATTCAGGCAGTCTGACACATTTCCAAATCAGTGAGAAAGTTCTAAGTATGTACAGATATGATGCTTTCACTGTCAAAGTTTTCCTTGCTTTGAAGCAAATAGGAGACCTTTCAATTCATTCTTTTAGGAAGACTTATTTGCTGCAGTCCTACCTTCAGCCTGAAAGTGAACTGGTTGGCCAATCAGTAGTTTCTTAGACAACTTAGACTTGCCCTCCACAAAGAGGAACCTTTCCAGTTTCAAACCTTTGCATTGTTTTCATTCAGTGAATATCTGGTTTCACTCCTATGAACAGACATGTGCTAGTTCATTAATACTTCAGGAAATTAAACAGCTTACACTCACTATAGTTTCAGTGCAAATGTGGGGAAAAAATACTCTGTTTTCTGACTAGTAAATCTGCGAATCACCAACATAGTTTGTGAGGGGAGAAAGCAAACAGAACTGCAAGACTCTGCAAGAGTAAATGGAGAGGTAGTACAAGTAAAAACATACCTGCATGCTAGAATATAATGCCATATATAAAGTACAAGCATAATGTGGACAATTTTCTTTTGGATTAAAAGACTCTCCATAATTATTTTTCTTCACAGAATCGCAGGGATTGGAAGGGACCTCTGGAGATCATCTGGTCCAACCCCCCTGCCAAAGCAGGTTCTCAGGAGATCATCCAGTCAAACCCCCCTGCCAAAGCAGGATCCCTACACCAGGTTGCACAGGGAAGTGTCCAGGCGGGTTTTGAACATCTCCAGAGATGGAGACTCCACACCCTCTCTGGGCAGCCTGTTCCAGTGCTCTGTCACCCTCACAGTGAAAAAGTTGTTCCTTAAGCTTGTATGAAACTGTCAGTGTTCCAGTTTTTGCCCATTGCCACTTGTCCTGTCACTGGGTACTACCGAAAAGAGCCCGGCCCCATCCATTTGGCCCCTGCACTTCAGGTATTTATAGACATTGATAAGATCCCCTCTCAGTCTTCTCTTCTCCAGGCTGAAGAGTCCCAGCTCTCTCAGCCTCTCCTCATACAGGAGATGCCCCAAGCCCCTAATCATCTTTGTGGCCCTATGCATGTAGGCTCTGGTTACCCTAGTATTACTATAATTTTTCTTCTGTACTCCCTCATGCAAACAAGCTCTTTTTCATTTCCTTTGCCTGCTGTGTCATTCATGCTTGTAATCATCAATACCAATATATATTATATATGTTAATATGTATCAAAAGAAGAACTGTGGAATTTAGAGAAACAAGCATAGCAACAAATAACACTTAGGATATAAATTTAGATGCATCAACTGCTCCACAGTGACTTGTATATAAATCTTACTCAGTAATGTAAATGCAAAGTATCTTATACATCTAATTCAGGTTACTCCAGGGTAGTTAAACTTGCATTCTAATTTCCTTTGCAGTAGTCCTGTTCCCAAGTCTTGGGAAAAATAAAAGACTTCTTACTAAGGTATTAAGACATTTTTGCTACTATTCACTTTTGGACAAAATTGGTGCATTCCCAGGTACACGCTCAAAGATAGTTTGCTATTAAGTTAGGATGGATAATTTGGCACCATTTCACATTTAGCATCTGTTTTAAAAAGTCATCAGAATTTTCCCAGTGTTTTTTCTTTTTAAACCAGTATCTTAACATGCTCTGTAATGCATAACTGTAAACAATATCAGAACTTCAGTATTGTAGTTTTTATTCTCCTAAATTTTCCTAGAAGAATAAAGAAGAGAAAGTCAACCTCAGGCTTATCTGCAAACTTCTTCTTTGTCACTCTCTTCAAACTCTCTTCAATTCCTTTTGTAGACTTTTTAAGGATTTCATCTGACTGGTCTACTAACACCACAGTGTGACCACTGGCTGCTGCAACCTGAAAGTTAAAAAAAAAAAGATTCAACATCAATATCACAAAACAACCAACTACATTGACTTGAGTTGGGGCAGACAATACACTAGGCAATGAATCAGGCAAAAGAGAGCATTAAAGAACATTAATCAAGACCAGGAAAATGATAAAAACCTGGACACAGTTGGGGCGGAGGGGAAGGGATAAAGGTCTCGAACAACTTGAGCCAAAGGGAAAAAGAAATTCGTTTTCCCCCCGAGCTGTCTGCAGAATGCTACCTGCACCTGGAGGCAGCTGAATTCTGTGACTACAGCTAGAGAACAAACAGCTGTCTTGCAACTGGGATCTTGTAAGAAAAAAGGACTGCGGAGACCAAAACTGAAATGCTGGCAGGGTGAGCGGGTGACATAGGGGATGGCTAACCCTGCGTTCCTGGGATGTAGTTTAACACAACACTAGGTGTGTTAGGCCATGAGCATCTCCCTGCAACAACAGGAAGGTGACAGGGGAGCTGGGAGTAGCAGTGAAATGTTTGCCACCCCAGGACTCTGCACAGACCTCAATAGCCCACCAGCTCTCCTTACTACGTACTTGGCACCAACACTGGCTCAGCTACAGACAGTGCTCTTGGGTTGTCTTTTTCATTGGTATTCAATTAATTTCAAACATATAATATCACTTTCTCACATTACAACAGCTTAATAAAAATCACCTATTCATTATCTACGACTTCACTATTCATTAATTAATGTTTGTCTTGTTAGTTAGCAAAAGCCCATCTTTATTTTCAGAATTCTAGAACTAACAGAGCTGTAAAATAATAACTGTGGAAAACAGATGTTAAAACATGGTTTCACTGACTGTTTTTAAAGTCACACAATTTAGGAGCTTCCCTCTGCAAACTTTTACTTTACATCTAACCCAGAGACTAAAGATTCTGCTGTGCCCACAAGACCTACTCCAACAAAGACAGCCGAAATGAAAAATACAGAGATATCCCCTGAAGAAAAGCTTGGTGCTATTCTCATCCAAGTTGACTCACTGATCCAGCAAACAAGAAATGCCAGACTCCTCTGGACAGCAGCAGTACGGCTTTAACAAGGTGTCAGTCTGCAGCTGGACATTTCTTATCCCTTTTTTTTTTTTTACTTTTTAATTTACACTATGGCCATTACATAAAAACAACAGAATCACAAAAAACCTTTAAACTAAGCTTGGACTTACACTCCTAACACTTCACCTGTTGCTGATCATTTGCAAAGGCAAAGCAAGACCCTGCACTCTTCAGAAGAAAAAATCAATGCCAAATACATTTATATGAGATGCTTCACTGATTACCCATTTACCAACATCACTGACCAGTTGGGAAAAAATCCTACAAGTATTAACATCTCCCTTTCCCCACCTCATTCTTACCATATTCACATGGATAGAAAATAAAAATGACACCATCTCCTCGCAATTCAAACACACGCTCGCTCAGACTCTACTATCCAATGACCTCAAGAATACTAAATAAGAAACACAACAGTGCTGGGGAATCAATTTATGCTTTTTTCATACAGAAGTGCTTTTCACATGGCAGAAACAGAAATTATAAACTCCTGGCTTCCAGCCATACATTTTAGCAGAGGTTAGCTTCTCCTGGCAGTATAAGAAAGCAAGGAAAGCGGAGAGACAATTTCTTAAGTTCTACAAGGGAGGAAAAGCTTTATTAATACAGTGCAGTGGAGATCCCACTCAGTGTTATAATCATCTCTGCTTTGAGATAATTCTGGATTGATAAATCGGAGGCAGATGGTCAGCAAAACAATCCTCAGTCCTTAACTGTAGTAGAAGACTGCAACTCCTGCCACTGCCAAATAGCAGACATGTTTCTCTTGACAAGCTGCTCTCTGAAAATGTGTGGTCTAACAGAATATGCAGATCACTTCACTTTCCCTGTGGAATTATAACCTTTGCATAGTGCTCCTCTTCCTCAAACACAAGAACAACTTTCTTCAAAGTTGTTCTTTGATGGTTCTTTCAGTGGAAATCTCAAGCTGTAGTATCAAGGTACAGAGGAGTGTTTTTATCAGACATGTTAATAAGCAACTAGCTAATTCCTTAGCAAAACAAAATAACTCCTGTATTCCTCCTGCAGGAATGTGAGAAATCTTCAGTTCTAAGGAAATCCATTAATTAATGAAAATGGACAACTGCTATTTCTGAACTCCAACCTCCCTGTCAGTTTCTGCTCAGGGATGCCCGCATGCTCCAGTCACTCTTTGTGGTCTGTGAACTACCCTGGCATCTTGGGCTACAGATGCTTTCCATGAATGAAATGAATGAAGTAAATACTTAAATCTTAAATCACTGAAAGGACTGTTCGGTCTTCTGTTCCAAAGCTAAAGATGAGCTTGAAAGCCAAAGGCCTGAGATTAAACACTGGGGAAACAAGTCCTATTTAATATTAACCACTTCACAATTCTGCACATGACTGAAAGCTGAATGCTCATTTTAGCTGCTGCATTTTACTTTAATAACTTGTAAAATGTCACTTGATCTGCTCCCCTGACAAGTCAGAAGAAGCTGCTTTCCTGGACCAAATATCATTACACACTGTCAGGTTTATAAGCAGCCCGCACAATGTCTTAAGAACCACCTTAAACAATTTAAAGCATTGACCTTGGTTCTTCTTGCCTACCCGTCGGACCTGAAAATGGGTGGATTAGCGAGCGATGAAAAACTTTGAAAGTTGAGCAAGAGCAGCGGTGCAGCAACACTTTCCCTCCTCCGCAGCAACAAATCCCCAATTCCCACAGACCTGCCGAGGCGGCAGCGCGGGCGCGTCCCTCCGCGCCCCGGCAGCCCTCACCCTCGGGGTGCGGTGAAGACAC
>NW_010328290.1:0-11635 GCF_000700745.2 Antrostomus carolinensis | reverse complement strand
CCCGCCCCGGCTCGGGCCACCCTCCGCTCCCGCACCGCTCCCGGGATCTTCCTCTAACGCACCGACACAGCCCTTGGCTGGTGGCACTGGGGTGACAGGGAGTAGGGATACTGGGAATGGAGATACTGTGGGCACTGGGGATACTGGAAGCGGGGATACTGGAAGCACTGGTGTGACTGGGAGTAGAGATACTGGGAATGGGGACACTGGAGGTATTGGGTGACTGGGAATAGGGATAGTGGGAGCACTGGTGTGACTGGGAATAGGGGTACTGGGAATGGGGGCACTGAAGGCACTGGGGATACTGGGAATGGGGACACTGGAAGCACTGGTGTGACTGGGAATAGAGATACTGGGAATGGGGACAGTGTGGGCACTGTGGGGACTGGGAATAGGGATAGTGGGAGCACTGGTGTGACTGGCAGTAGAGATACTGGGAATGAGGGCACTGGGGTGACTGGGAATGGGAACACTTTGGGCACTGGGCTGACTGGGAATAGGGATAGTGGGAGCACTGGTGTGACTGGAAATGGAATACTGGGGGAAACTAGGAATGGGGGCACTGGAGTGACTGGGCATAGGGATAGTGGGGGGCACTGGGAATGGGGATAACTGGGGTGACTGGAAATAGGGATACTGGAGAAACTGGGAATGGGAATACTGGAATGACTGGGAATAGGCATAGTGGGAGCACTGGGGAAACTGGGAATGGGGACACTGTTTTTAAACCCTTGTCCTATTGCAACAGGCCCTGCTCAAAAGTCTGTCCCCATCTTAGGAATCCTCCCCCGAGGACTGAAAGGCCCCAGGCAGGTCCCGTCGTTCCCTTTTATCTGCAGTGTAACAAAACGACACTGTTGCTGCTTCTTCTCCCTCTGAGTTCCTCACCTCAGAGAAAAGCCTTGAGCTGTACCAACAAAACCAGATAAATGAGTGGACGGTTTCTAAAGCTCTGCTGGGATTTTTCCTGGTAACTCGTGTGACAAATTCTCTTTTAGCGACATGAATTAACCGACAGTTTGGCTATCTGCGTGCCAAATAAAAGGAAACATCAAAGCAAAGCATAACAAGAATATTGACCATCTCTGGGTTTTTAATTATTATTTTAAACCCCACTTGATTTACCCCTTCACTGTTTAGAATATGAACCAGTAGGTCACTTCCACATCCAAGATCTATAAATGACTTTTTTGGTCAACTCTTTCTTTTTTTCTTTCCAAAGGATCACCAAGGAAGCTGCTGCTGCTCGGGTGCTTTGGTTTCACTGCTCAACCCTCCTCTAAACCCAGCTCTGAGCTCTTATTTTGCCTTCCCAGTAACTCACAGTGGGATTACTGGTGGTTGTCTCCATCCCTGGGTGCCCAGGCTGGGCACTCCAGCCTCAGGCTTACGTAAGGGGAAGATTTGGGGAGGTTCTTGGCATAAAGTGTCTCTAATTCAGTGATTTCTCCTTTCTCTAGCTCGCCACCCACTGATAATAATTCCTTGCACATCGGAATGGGTGTGTGATATTTAGTGCAAAAGCTAAAATAACAATTAGGGGGTCAGTGGGCTGAGCTGGGATGATTTTTACTGGTGATTGTTAAATAGGTTGGACTGGAGCCATTTCTCTTATGGAGGAAGTAACACTTAACCCCCAATAAATGGGGAAAACTACATGTTTGAGGAGGTCAGGGGTTCAAAAAGTTCCTCTGCATCTCTAAGGAAGTATTTAGACAAAAGGTTTTCCTACCTGGGATGGGAACTTGTAGCTGTCCTGTGTGGATCTGGAGTGGCTTTTGTGGTGGCTCTCCCTGGTAGCAGCTGTCCCCAGAGCTTCAGGATTGTACCTGGAGAAGGTCAGACAACAGCAGCGTTGGATTTAATGTAGGAGAAGGTCTGTGCACCAGGCAGCTGATGGATTTTTGAGGAGGAACTGCAGCAATTCAGTTTGCTCCTGTCAGACAGTTGTGGTGCAGGGAGGGTTGGAAACTGCGCTCGGTGCTGTCAGGCTTTCTCCTGGGGGTCAGTCATCTCCTGGGTTCTTGTGGCACGTTGAGTAGCTTGTGGTGTTTGTTGTGTTGGGTATTGCTTGGTGATGGCTTCAGAAATGGGCTGGTCCTTGTGATTTGGGAAGGCAACATAAATGAGAGAGAGGAACACTGTGGGGAACATCTTGGCCTGCTCTGGCTCAGAGGTAAAAATAAGGTTTCAACTTGGAGAGGATGCTTTGGCCATTCACACCAAGAAGGACATGGAGGTGCTGGAGCGTGTCCAGAGAAGGGAACGGAGCTGGGGAAGGGTCTGGAGCACAAGTGTGCTGAGTTCCCTTGTGGCTGAGGGAACTGGGGGTGTTGAGCCTGGAGAAAAGGAGGCTGAGGGGAGACCTTGTGGCTCTGTGCAAGTCCCTTGGAGGAGGGTGGAGAGAGGTGGGGGTGGGTCTGTTCAACCAAGGCCCAAGGGACAGGACAAGAGGAAATGGGCTCCAGTTGTGGCCAGGGCAGTTGAGATGGGATGTGAGGAAGAATTTCTTTGCTGAAAGGGTTCTGAGGCATTGGAAGGGGTTGCCCAGGGCAATGGTGGAGTCCCCATCCCTGGAGGGATTGAAGAGTCGTGTAGACACAGTGCTGAGGGACATGGGTTAGTCATAGGGGACTGGTCAGTGTTGGGTTCATGGTTGGACTCGATGATCTGAAAGGTCTTTTCCAACCAAAGCAGCTCTGTGACTCTGTTCTGTAATTGTCCCAGTGAGCCGGGTGCTCGTCACCAGCACTGGCAGCCGGGCAGGACTCGAGTGCTGAGCGGAGTCTGACGGCTCAGCCCGTGCAGGTGAATCCCTCGCGAAGGGCTCAGTCAGTGACAATGACGTTCAACTGGGAGTTACAGTGACAACCTGAAGGAACAATCCCACGTGTGAGGAGTGTGCCCAGCCTGTTGTGAGTGGGGACTGGCAGCCGTGGCCTCCCAGTCAGCTGTAGGTCAGGACAGCCTTTCCCTGTACTGCGGGGTGTCCAGTTGCCTGGAATGCATTTGGCAGTGCCTGGATATTCCCGTTACTGATTTAGACCAGAAATGGCCGTGAGGAGCTGTTTTGATGTGGTTTGAAGGTACAGATGTCCCTTTCTATTCCAGTTTGATGCTGGAGCCTGTCAGAGGGGGTGAAACTGTGGACCCCCAGCCCAGCTTTAAGAGCCTGAAGCTAAGACTGTAGCGGTGGCAGCGATGACTTGAGCAGAGGAGGGGATGTGTGCTCTGCTAGATGGGCCAACAAGCTCGCCAAGGAATTTCTTGGGGGATGAGGATCTCCAGGAACAGCACTCGGCACAGAAACACCCCACACTGTGTCTCCCACGCTGTGTCCAACGAGCCACAATTGCTCAAGAGCTGTCTTTGATGGTGAAAGCTCCCCTTAAGCAGAGTCAGTTCTGCTGTGTGAGTCCTTTGCAGCGAAGCTGTCGTGCCTTTGCGGGGAACGGGTGAGCGGCTTTCTAAAAATGGAAGCTCACAGGATCTTAGCCTGAAATACCCACCAGGCAGACAGCACCCACGGACTCTCGGCCTTGCAGGGAAGAGGAGCACGTGTGCTCTCCCAGGCTGCACAAATCCACTGGTCCCTCGGGCAGTTTTGTTTGCTGATCCCAGCTTTGGGCAGCAAAGCTGTAAGTGAAGACTAAAATATGCTGTTTCGCGCGATTTGGCATAAAGGTGCAACAGGGCTTGTGCAGAGCTCCAGTGAAAGAGCCTTTTCCACCCTGTCTCGCAGTTGGTGTCTGTTTTTCCTGCTCTGTGTTGCACACAGTTTGGATTTAGAATCGTAGAATGGTTTGGGTTGGAAGGGACCTTAAAGATCATCCAGTTCCAACCCCCAACTTGATGTTCCTGACGACGCTGACTGCTTTGGTAACGCTTTCTCTGTTTGCAGGAACGATGCGGTTGTGATTTCTGGAAGGAAGCTGGCCCGGCAGATCAGACAGGAAGCTCGGCACGAGGTTGAGCAGTGGGTAGCAGCTGGAAACAAGAGACCTCACCTCAGCGTTGTTCTGGTCGGTGAAAATCCAGCCAGTCACTCCTACGTACTGAACAAAACCAAAGCGGCTGCTGATGTGGGTATGTCTTGTGCTCTGGTTTGAAGAAG
This sequence comes from Antrostomus carolinensis, assembly GCF_000700745.2. Classification (NCBI taxonomy): domain Eukaryota; kingdom Metazoa; phylum Chordata; class Aves; order Caprimulgiformes; family Caprimulgidae; genus Antrostomus; species Antrostomus carolinensis. The sequence continues at coordinate 7,521 of NW_010328290.1, read as the reverse complement.
TGGAGCAAGCCTCTGTTTTATCTTGATTTCCTTGGGAGTCCTCTAGGCTGGAGGCTGAGGGAAGCTTTTTTGGGCTGTATCCATCTGGCAGCTTTTCACCTTAGCTGTGTGGCAGCCCATGTTTGCCCCAACATTTGCTGTGACCCCTTTGGTGCCTTCCTTGTTGTACTGGGATGTTGTTAATAAACACGGTGCACGTGTGTGTTGTGCCATCCGAATCCTTCAGGGCAACATCCAGCTCTGCAGTTTGGCTTTGCAGCCTTCCTAGGGCCACGCAAAGCACAGACAGGGCTCTGATTTGTCTTCTTTCCTCAACTGCCTGGGGATGAAATCATCCTTCAGCAGCCTGGCTACCCTGCGACTCCTTCCAGTCCTGCAAGCCGAGGTCCTGCTCGGTGTTCAGCCAAGTATGTTTCTGGATAATGTGTGCTTGAAAGGGGCTAGGGGACAATAAATGGTGTAATTTCTCCTGGGGTTCTGTGCTGCCAAAGCAGCCCTTGGAGCTGAGATTTTCAGGCAAATGTGATAGTTTGACATTAGCAGAACCAGGACAGCTAACATCCCCTTCTTACTCTGTCAGGAGGGACCATAGAACATGTGGTTGCATCTTCACCATAGCACGCTTTGGTTAGGTTTCTCAAAGGCCTCTATACACTTGGAGGGTCTCTGCTTTCAAATTTTCTTTCCCAGCTTATAAGACTGATACTAAGAGTTGCTGAGCAAAACTTGTAAGACTTGGGAAGGTCTCCAGCCTGGAAGCTGCTCGTTGTTACACAAAGCACACAATCCTTGGTGCCTGCCTGTCAGATTTGGTAGAGCAGTGAAACAGCGGGGCTTAAATCTGTGTGGATTAAAGTTGCTGTCCCACTTGTGCACATGTGGGTCTCTAATGTGGCACTTTTGATGGTTTCACAGGAATCAGCAGTGAAACCATCCTCAGGCCAGCTTCTATTAGTGAAGAAGAGCTCCTGGATTTGATCAGCAAACTCAATAACGATGCCAATGTGGATGGTCTGCTAGTCCAGCTTCCTTTACCTGGTGAGTAGCTGGATTTCCATCTGTTTCACTTTTACATAAAGCTTTTCAGGGTTTGGATGTGCCAGAAGAAGCAGCATTAGCAGCACAGGAGCTATCCTGTGACATGAGGTGGCACTTTGCCATGATGCAGCTCCTCCATCAGCTGTCTGCATGAGTTCAGTTGCTGGGGAGGGTCATGGAAATCTGTTCTCGTGCAGGGAGTATCAGCTTCCAGAGCCAGAAGCTTGAACTCTGTTGTGACACTGAAGCTGCCTAAAAATACCCTCTGCATTAGCAGTGCTGTAGTCCCAAAGTGGTTCCAGTCCCCTTCTGCTGGGAGCTGTTTGCCTTGAGCTTGCTGGAAGTCTTGAGTGGTTTTGAGCTTCCAAACTCTGAAGGAGCTGGTGCAGCAGGTCAAGGCTCTGGCTGATTGCAAAGAACAGGTTTTTGGCTGATCCCCCAAGGTTAAAGCTTTTTATTCTCTTCCAGAACATATCGATGAGCGCAAGATTTGCAATGCTGTGACTCCAGACAAGGATGTTGATGGCTTTCACGTGATCAATGTGGGGCGCATGTGCCTTGACCAGTACTCCATGCTGCCAGCTACCCCGTGGGGGGTGTGGGAGATCATTAAGAGAACTGGTAAGCTGCTGCTGCTGCAGTATTTGGCTGGTGTCAGGTGTAACTCCAGCTTCTAGTTGTCTTAAGGCTCAATCTTGTCCTCTGCAGGCATCCCAACACTGGGGAAGAACGTGGTGGTGGCTGGCAGGTCGAAGAACGTGGGCATGCCCATCGCCATGCTGCTGCACACCGATGGCAGGCACGAGCGCCCAGGAGGTAGGAGCCTGGTGGCTGCAGAAGGAAGCCCTCTGCCTGTCACATCATCCTCTTTAGGCACCTAAACCAGTCCCAGGAGCACCTTTGGGACTCTGGCCCATCACATGGGCTGTGGAGTTAACTCTGCACATAGTCTTGTAACACTTCAGAGCCTTCTTCAGTGAGTCCTTGTCCTCTTCCCCACCAGATCCCTGACTCTGTAGGCTCTTCCATGGGGTTTGCCATCAGGCTCTGATGTTCCTGATAAATACACAGGTGGTCTTGAAGGAGAAGATTTAGAGAAGTGGCTGGGTTTGGGGTAGTACATGTGAATTAATGAGCCTCATGGAACCACTCTTGCAGGTGATGCCACGGTCACAATATCCCACCGCTACACTCCCAAGGAGCAGCTGAAGCAACACACAATCCGTGCGGATATCGTGGTCGCGGCAGCAGGTAAGACCTGACTCCAACAGCACAGACCAGGTGTGCTGAGGGTGCTGTGCTGCAGCTTGTGTGGTGTTTCTTGGGAATCCTTGTCTGCAGGAGACATTCCTGTCAGTATTGAATGTCCTGGGGCCTCCCTGTCTGAAAGCGCTCTGGCAGCGCAGGAGAACTTGGTGCTCTCATGACTGCAGCTGCTGTAGGTGAGGGGCTGTTGGAACCAGCCGGTGTATCCTGTGATTAAGCCCAGGAGCCACACACTGGATCTTACTAGCAGAGCTGTTGGTAGCTCTGCCTTTGAAATGTAAAATAATGTCTGGCAGGAGGGCTTGGTACGGCAGCGAGCACCTGATGAGATGTAGAGAACAGCTACAGATGGGCTCTGTGTGTACAGACAGTTCTGTATTTATGTGAGGAAAAAAAATCCCCAGCTAGCATGTGCTTACCTAGAGGCTGTCAAAATGCTGAGGGGCAGCTGCAGTGCCATCTTCAGAGCACAAGGAATCACTCAGAGCTGTGCTCTTCTCCAGCCTGTACCCTTGGCATGGAGACAGCTCATCAGCGGAGGAGTTGGGCTGATTGGAGGTTCTGTTTGGCAGCAGGAGTTGGGTGTGAGCCTGTGGGGAGGGAGGAGAGAAAATATCTGGCAGAACCAGACAAACACACCCCACCCTCAAAGGGTGGCTTGGCCATAAGCTGCTGCTCCCCACCCCTCTCTCCCTGCCACCCTGGGGGTTTTACAGCCCCTGGGTGAAGTCCTTGCCCCTGCCTAGCTGGGTTGTGGTGGTCTTGGACACTGCTCCAGCTTTCTGACTTATTGCAGGTGCAAAAACAGTTGCTGGAGCTGTGTGAGCAAACACAGCTGCAAACTTCAAATGCAAGCTTTGAGGTTTCCACTTGGAGAGGATCCTGTGGTTCCAGCTGCTTTGCCAGACCTCTTTCTGGGGGTGGATTCCAGTTCTTTACACTCTGAGGTTGTTGAGAAACCACTCCAATTCCCGATTGAGCTGAACATCAAAGAGTAGCGCTGGGTTGTGCAGCTGTGGGTAGATTTGCATTTCATAGAATGATGAGAGAATCATTTAGTTTGGAAAAAACCCTTCAGATTGAGTCCAACTATTTTGTGAGGCAAATCATTTAGTTTGGAAAAAACCCTTCAGATTATTGAGTCCAACTATTTTGTGAGGCAGGAAGGCCCAGGTGGGTCAAAACATAACCTGAAGTTGGGGTGAGGGGGAGCAGAAGGCTGTTTAGCCACCACCATGAGCATGTGGTTGTGTTTTCTTGCAGGCATACCCAACCTGATCACAGCTGACATGATCAAAGAAGGAGCTGCAGTTATTGATGTGGGAATAACAAGAGTGCAGGATCCTGTCACGGCCAAGTCAAGGCTGGTTGGAGATGTGGATTTTGAAGGTATGGAAAAGCTCCACATCTGGTTCTTTAAGCATTAAACATCAAGGGTACTGAGAAGGGGAGGAGAAAGTCCTGGTTCGTGTGACTGTGCAGACCCAGAGCTTGTGCTCTTTTTGCTTGGTTTATCCAATATTGTACCATACACAAGGGTGCAGCCTTCCTGGAATGTGCCGTGTGACAACTGTGTGCTGCACAGCAGAGGAGACTCATCCTCAGCCTGAGCACTTGGGTTGCTTTGCTTCTGCTCCAATTCATCACTCATTCCAGCTTTTAAATAAAAATCACACACAACTTACCTTCTGGCTTGCTCTTCACTGGCCTTGCTCACCACTTGGCTCTAGTGGTGCCCAGATGGGCTGTTGCCATGAGCCCTCCACCTCTGGGTGCCTGATGGAAGATGCTGGAACCTTCTCCTGGAAGAAAGAGAGTGTCAATGCTCCCACTGTTGGTACTTTATTGTGGCCACCCTCAAGAGCAGGTTTGAAGCCCACATCTAATCTTGGACTTGACATTTCTGTGCTCTAAGTCCAGATATTAAACCTTGCTTTTTGCTTTTCCCCCATCTTGGGCTTTGCATTGCTCTGTAGTAGAGATGGACAGATGGTGGTGTGCTCTTCCCTGGCTAACAGGGGGGAAAGTCCACCTTGAGAAACTACCAGCTGGTAATCCTGAGGGAATTTGAGCACTGTTAGACTTGGTTACAGCTTCCTACCTTGATAAGCCTTGCTGCTCTGGACTTGCACGCTAAGCTCTAGCTTTCCTTTCTGCAGGGGTGAAGAAGAAAGCCAGCTACATCACTCCAGTCCCGGGGGGAGTTGGGCCCATGACAGTTGCCATGCTGATGAAGAACACCATCATTGCTGCCAAGAAGCTGTTGAAACCCAAAGAGCTGGAAGCATTAACTGCTTAACGGGGGGGACTCTCTTTAGCACTGAAAACAACATTCCAAACCGACTCCCAAACAGGCCGATAGAAAATGCAATATTTTTATTTATTGTATTGGAAGTGGAATTTCCTATTCTGAGGTCATAGCTATTTATTGGAAGCTGAGACACATGCACATTAGTTGTACTAACGTGTAAGCATCTACACTCCTGGCCTACTCGTGCTAGCAAAGCTGTGTGATGTGTAAGCTAGCCCTCCTAGGAAGCCAGCCCCACTCTCCCAGGGAGGCGGCAGCGGTTGGGATCCTGGGTGTGCAGCTCTCCTGGGAGCTTGGCGTGGTGTTAGTGATCCCGTGGGAGGTGGAATGCTGCTCCCTGCTGCAAAAGCAATGGCCTTCATGGTTCTGTTCTCACAAACGCTCAGTCTGCCCGGACTGCTCATGTTTGACTCGTGCTGAAGTCTCCTACTCAGTGCTGGATGTTTTGTTTAAGATCTTCTGTAGAAGAATTACTTGAGGGGGGGGTGGGAAAAAGTGCCATATGTCTGTTCTCAGCCTGTGCAGGGCTCTGGGCAGTGACAGATCTGTTGTTACATGTTCTTCTAGTGTGCAGCTAAACTGTTTTTTTGCTATTTGGATGGTGACTTTTTTTTTTTTTCAAAAAGCCTTTTTTTCTAACCAAAGAACAGTGGGGTGGGGGCTGTTGGTGTCTACATGGGGCACACAGGTTTCCTTGACTGTAAATTGTCCAAGTACTTGGTGAATAATGGCAAGCTAACTCTAAATAAAGTAAGAGAAGAAAAAAACCAGCAAACCCTTACTTGTGTCCTAAAATTATTACTATACAAGTTTTTCACCTCTCCCCCAAAAGGGGAGCTGCCCCCAGCACTGCTTTAGTGAAGCTCTTGTGGTGTGTGCTCCCTCTTGTCCCTACAGAGCAGGGTTAGGTCTGGCTAAGACACAACTGCTCCAGTTGGAAGGAAGCAGGTCTCTTGCTTTCATGCCTGAACAAAAGCTGTTCAGCTTCTCAACTCTGTTTCCCAACTACATCGATGTGACAGTAGAAACTGAGTCCTCTAATGAGGACTAATTATCCATTGAACATTAACCTTACCTGGGGTCACGATGGGAAAACTCACACTCAGTATTTTTCTCTAGCAGTGAGGTGAGTCTTGGATTCCTCCTTCCTCTCTGGTGAAAAGCATGTGGCTGTGTATTCCCTGGAAAGCCTGATCCCGCCTTTCTGGGAGTGGGAAAGGTTTGTTGTGATGCTCAAGGGCTGTTGCTGGTGAGTTGGTACTAACCCCATGTTCGTGGCCCTTCTGGGAAGGGAAAACACTAAACAAGGAGGAAGGAAAGCTGAGGTTCAAGGACTCTGCCCCAAAAACACGCTGAGACTCATTGAAATGAGGTTTATTGGGTTGTATCACCAATAAATACAAAATGGCTAAAGTGGAACTGTAATGGAGGTGGTAAATCAGACTTTTCATATACAAAAAGTATAAACCATGTGTGAACCTTGCAAAACAGACAAATTCAGTGAAAACAAGCTGGATGCTAGAGTGGCTTCAGCTCTATGGAACATCTGCCAGAGTCCACAAAGCCTTTCTGGGGGTGTTGGGTTAGAGCTGACGAACCAAATAAAGCAAATTAACCTGTTGGATTAAAATCATAAACCTACCCGTACCGTGCTTCAGCTACCACACAGGAGATTGGTAAAAAACACTACAAAATAAACACAAAGTGTTCAAGTTGAAATAGTTCTTAATGTGACCGGTGAGTTACGTGGCGACAGGAGTAATAACGTTGTGTTCTTATCTCACCGCGTTTCCCCAGGCGGGGGTACTTGAACCAGAAAAAAATGGCTATAAATAGGAAACTGCATTCAAGTCTTTCTGTTGGATTCGGCTATTTACAGAGAGCGAGGGATCTGTCCCATGCAAAGGTTCAGACCAGTTGCAATATTTAACTGGTGTCCCAGAAACCCCTGTACAGCTGGGATAAATAGCAGGTAGGTTATTTCTGCTCAGGGGAAGGGTTGGGGTTCTGTGAGGCTTGAAAGACAGTGAAAACTAAAGAATCCATCTAGCAAAAACGAGTAAAAGAGAGAGATTTGGGAAGGTTGCTTCAGACCAGTGGTTAAACCTCAGCCCTGAAAGTTAAAACCCTTTAAAAGCCTCATCACTGCCCCGGCGCTGCTGGAAATGAGTGATGAGAGCTGGGCAGAGCCAAACCGGGCTCGGTGCCCGTGCTGGCTCCTAACCTGCTCCCTTCCCATCCTTTCCCCAAGCACCCAAAGGCTGCGGGGGGTGGGAAGAGCCCTTTGTGGAGCCAAAACACCGACGGAGACCAAGTGGGAGCTGCTGGACGTGATCCAGGTCCATGTGGAGGGACACACTTGCTGTCCCCTCCCTGTTACGAGCCGGTTGCTGTTAAACCACGCGTGGAAAGTGGGATGGAGGAACTAAAGTGGGTGCAAAGCCCCTTGGGGAGGGGCTGGGCAGGATCCTCCAGCGAGGGAACGGCTCGGGCATGGCTCAAGGGAGAGAGAAGGGGTTGGCATCAACCAGGGGTGGCCCTGGGAGAGCTGCAGGTGAGGACGTGGGGACGAGTGACCAAACGCCTTCGCTGCAGCAACCGTTCCCGCTTCCCTGCGGAAACCAAAGCCCCGATCCCTGCTCTGCTCTCCCACCACAGCCCGGCTGCTCTTGTCCTCCAGCAGCAACAACCTTCAACCTGAGCTGCTTTTCCTCCTTCCCTGCCCAGGGCATCACCCCTGGCCACCGGCTCCTTTACAACCTGGCCACGGACACATCCACCCCGGGGCGAGCAGAGCTGGGTCCTTCCTGCATCCCCACCGGCACGTTGGGGATGCTGCACCCCAAGAAAGGATTCCCATGGGCTTGGACCAGCATTGTGCCAACACAAAGCCCCACACACCATCC
>NW_010328289.1:43627-45285 GCF_000700745.2 Antrostomus carolinensis | reverse complement strand
CTTAGGGACATGGTTTAGTGGTGGACTGGGCGATGCTAGGTTTAAGGTTGGACTGGATGATCATAATGGTATTTTCCAACCAACTATCTGTGATTCTGTGATTCCATACAGTATCTGCTTGTTTTTCCTCGTTTAATGCATATAAGTGGTCATTTGAGAGTACACAGTCACTGTCTTTTGTAGCAGCAGAAAGTGGTTGGGATGGATAATGACTAGCAGTTATTGCTTAGTCAAGGGAAGAGCAAGGTGGTATTTATTTCAGGAGATCTTGGACTACCCTGTTAGGCATCTAGCTGCTCATCCTTTCCTCTCTTGTTGTCAGCAGGGACAGAAGCTGCCCGTTCAAGGGTGGCAAGGCTGTTCTTTTTTTTTTTGGTGATTGATCTTATTCCATTTTGTGACATGAGCCCGTGGGACAGAGGACCCAGTGCAGAGTAGGACAGGCACCTAGTACAAACAAGATAGTGAGGGTGTCAGAAATCAGTAGAGCAGTGCTGTCCTGTAATCTGTTATACACACCAGTCATTTTTCTGTAGACTACTCCATTGGAAAACTTCATCTCAAACAAATTGGAACAGCTGCAGAAAAAAATCGGTGGTTTGCTTATTGAGCAGCATCTCTTTCCCAGCTACATTGTAAGTCTGTGGTCTGTGTTGTCTGCCCTCTGGTTTCTGAACTCGTTTTTAGCTCTTGGTTGTGATCTGTAAAACCATAAATGACCAGAGTTCTACTTATCCGAGATATTTACTCCAACTCTATGATACACTAATGCACCTGAGGCCAGCTCAGGTGCCTGGCTTGAAACCCATCATTTTTTAGTGTTTGCAGCTCTCTTAAAGCTTTTTTTGACAGAGGCACAGACAAAGGCCTTGTTTTTTCTTTGGACTCATCAGAAATAGCACAAGGATTTTCTGGCATACTTAAATTTAAAGTGGGTTGAGAGTGAATGCTCTAAGGAAAGAGTTGTGACAAGCCAGTCTTCTGTAGGACTCTGGGCCACTGGATCTTCTTTCCTTAGTTTGTAATAGGCCAAGCTTATTCTATTTCAGGACTACCTTTTCTGCCTTGCTTGTAGAAACTGAGTGTTGCTTCAGCAGGGATTTGAGGTTTGGGCTTCTGGGAGTTGTTCATGAAAGCAGGTTTTTTATATTGTTTTTATACACACACACTCTCTTATATATATACACACATATATACATATGTATATGTCTGTAAAAATATGCACATATAAACGCACACACATATATGCTTACATTATTTGTGACAGGGTTTTCATAAGTGTGCTTATTTGTTTAGTGGAGTGCCTGGGTTTTCTGACAGCATGGTGTTCCAAGGATGAAACTGGCATTTAACCTAACAGGGAGAGGGGACCATAGTTTGTGATTCTGGACTGCAGAACAGTGCTTTGCTCCTTCTCACAGCACTAACTGGAGAGTCAAGAAATAATCCTATTAGAAGGCCTCAATAATGCCAGAGGCTAGGAGAACTTGAAAAAAAAATGAAACAGTGGTTCTATACAGCAGCAAGTGTAGGGGTAAAACTTATAAAAGTACATAATTGTTAACAAATATGTATAAAATCCTACAAATGTATTTTGTTCAACTAGCTTTATATGGTGCCTAATACACACCTTAGTCATTGTCTCTCTGAGAACCTAT
>NW_010328289.1:0-43595 GCF_000700745.2 Antrostomus carolinensis | reverse complement strand
AACCCTTAAACAAGAAACAAAAATCACTAAATCTCTGCAAACAGGAATTTAGTTCACCTGCCGCTGAAGCTGTTCCTTTCAATTTCATTTCTAACAAAAGAAAAGCAATCAGGTTGCATCCTTATAAAGCAAGTGGTTACAGCTGTATAACTTTAGTAGTGGGAAGAGGTGCTTCCTTCCAAATATAATGCTTCCTTCTCTGAAAATAAAGCTAGCTGGGGGGAATTTGCCAGGCCTGATTTACTCAGAAATGCAACTGAGTTGCAGCAAAAGTTAAAATTAACTTTTGTTATTTTAGCACAATTTTTTTTTTCAGCAAAGTATTTAAAGTTTATATAGCTAAAGATTTAAGATTATCTAAAAGTTTCCAACCAGGAATTTGTGCTGACCTAAATACATTGTGGGTTTGTTGGGTTTTTTTTTTTTAAACCCATTTAAGTCAAACCACTGCAACTTCTTTGTACAAAAAATCTTTGTATAATCACAGAACAAGGACAGGCATTAGTAAGTACCCAGACAAGGTGCGGTACCCTTTCAAAGTCTTTTCCCTATTAAGTGAACGAAGGCTAGATTACTGGTGTGGTCAGAAAAACGTGTTAGGAAAGTGAAATATTGAACACATGAAGAAGTCAGAATTGTGCTGATAGAAAAAGTTTATAGTCCTCTCTCAAGCACCTCTGCAAATACCTGCAATGTTATTCTGGTCCCATTTAAATCACTAGAGGTGATGCGCAGATGATAAACAAAAAAACCCAAAGATGTCTCTTCAAATAAAATCTCTGTAAGCTTCTTGACTTTTTCTAAAAGGCAGTATTAAGAGTGTCCTGATTCATTCCTGAGATGAATGATAATAGAAAAAAAAAAAAATAGGGGGGAAAAAAAGAGAAAGAAAGAAAGAAAGAAAGAAAGAAAGAAAAGAAAATGGGAGCAAAATAGTGATTTCCCCCATAATGCAATCCCCCCCAAACCATTTATATTTTTATTCCACTATGTAAAGTTTTACAAAAATTTAACCTGCTGTATTATATCCACCCCAGACTGATCTGCTCAGGTTATGCAGTTGCAAACCTCTGCAAAGACACTTTATTTGGTTTAGAAATGGCTTGGTCTCCATTTGGTTAAAGCAGTTGATGTAACACAAACTGAAATAAGCCCAGCCTGGACCAGAATAAGACTGTCCTCTTCATTTTTTGCAGAAGGTAATTTATATCAGTTAATAATTCTTGGAAGTATATTAACCACAAAACTGAAAGCAAGCTCTTTGGACAGACCTCATCTGCAGTCTGCAGAGGCGAGAAGCCATCCTGTCTTAGGAGGAAGTAAACTTCACAAAGGGCCTTCTCTCCGCAGGGGAATGCTCTAGCTTGTCACTGCCAGCCCACATTACTGTATATTGGTGGTTTTTTGGTTTTCTTTGTTATGTGTGATGACTGTATGAACATTCACTGTGTGTGTTCTGGAATAATGGTGTGGTTAATGCTAATTTCCCAGACACTTAATAGGTTTTTAAATAATTTGAGTGTTTTCAGAGTTTGGCTTCTACCTTTCTGCCTTCAACAGGAAAAAGCAACTACAGTGTGTCTGATTTTTCACCCAGAATTAAGTGTGCCTGCAGTTTAAGACCCATTGATACTTTTTTTTCCCCCCTCAGATACATCAATTATTTAAATGAAAATTAAATGTAATTAAATTTACAAAGAAAATAATTTAATAGAAGTAATGAGGGCCTAAAAATGAAAGTCTAATCAAAAGACAACACTACTTTGGAATGCAAAGTATTTTTGCCTTTCCTCTCTATATATTTATATGCTTATATATGTATGCATATCTAGTACATGTACGGTATAGAATATATAATAGCTTTTACTTATTACTTGTGAGTTTTGGACTCTCCAGTTTAAGGACACTCACTAAATAAACTGTAATAGGTCCAGTGGAGGACCACCAAGATGATCTGGGACTGGTACACATGATGTACAGGGAGAAGAAGAAAAAACTAAAAGGAGACCTTATTACTCAGAGCCAGACCCTTCTCAGGGGTGTACAGTGACAGGAAAAGTGACAACAGACACAAACTGGATCATGGGAAATGCTGATTAGATATTAGGAAAATATTTTTCACCACAAGGGTGATCAAACATTGGAACAGGTGCCTAGAGAGGGTGAGTAATCTCCGTCCTTGGAGAGAACCTGAGCTTGGCTGGACAAGGCTCTGAGAAACCTGCTCTCAGAAGGGCATTGGGCTAGGCAGAGATCCCTTCCGATCTAAATTATTCTGTGATGTTGTGGTTTTGATGATGCATGATATATTGCTCTAAGCAAATTCTAAGCCTGAATAATTAGGTAGTCCTACCCACCTCCTCTCTTCCTGAAAAGTGTTTTAAAATCTCAAAAACTGTGAAGAAGATTGTGATTCTTCTCTGTACAGTAAAGCTGACCCAGGAAAAATTACAAACAATAGCATGGGATTATTATTTTTAAAAGTCCTGTCATGAGTTACAACTACTAAAGTAACTTTTATCAGTCTGTTACTGGGACAGGTGATGACATCCTTTAAGTTATTTGGGCAAGGGTTCTTTCATCAAGTACTATTTTCCTTCAGAAGAATCTTTTTTTCCTTCCAGTGGAAAAATGGCCTATGGAATTTTGTTTGAGATGTCTGCTGAAATAGTACATTCAGTATACTTCACATTCCTTAAGTGTTGTTCATGCTTGTAGCCCCTGGAAACCATGGGAGTTTGGGCTGCAATATGGCCTAAGAATATCGGTGTGAACATTTTCTGAGTGAAGATTCTTGCCTTTTATATTTTCACTGCAAGTACCAGTTAAAACTGAAATCCTGGCAGGTTTTCTAAATAAGTTAAGGCTGTTTCTTGTGGCACATGTATCTTTGAATGAGTTTCTGTAACATGGAAACTGTGTTGAGTAAGGCCCTATTGGTCTTCAGGATTTGCCAAATGGCTATGGTGAATTTCATAGACCAGTGCCTTTACCTCCCTCATTTCTTCATCTAGGAATGACAATGTGACTGAAGCAAAAGTGGAAGTTTACTGTAAATAGGCTATGTAACTTTTTCAGAGTATTCAAGGCCCATGGGAGCGTTCAGCATCTATGCTAGGATACATTTTAGATTCTTAGGGTCTTAAGTTTTTGACTTCGCTTTGATTTTTGCTGAGGCTTGAATGTGGCTCCATTTTTGTGCCTGAGCTTTTGCAGATAACTGCTGATCCAGATATTTTTATGTGAACCATTTTATTGCTGTTTTGTGGATTTGCAAATAAACTGCATGTAGCAAACTTAATCTTCAGTTTAAAAAGACTGCAGCTTTACTGCTGAAGATATTACATTTTTGCTTCAAAACAGATGAAAAGAATAGATCAGGAAAATGGACTAATGTCATCTATGCATGTGAGGCAACTGAAGCATATTCATTGTTGGAGGGGCAACAGCAGATGATACAGGAACAACCATTATTCAGTGGATTTCTCAAAGACAGCAGGGGGTACTGCGAACTCAGACTAGTCTGGGTGAATAAATATATGGGGCCTAGAGCAAAAAAATTTCTCTGTTACTGAGGACTGCTTTACTGTGGGCTTAAGTCCATCTTGACAAGTGTTAGTGAAGATATCAAATCCCTGGAAAATATTGTCCTCTGTTGATTTACAGGACAGCTGTTGCACTAAACTTCCTATAGTGGCTGGCTTGACAGCATGCCTGAATCTTCTATGGGAACAGTTTAATCCCGGCAGAACTTTGGCCTCTCTGCTAAATGTGCCAGAGAGTTCAACCCTTTGTGTGTTAAGTCTCTGTTTTGGATTCTCCAACTGTCATATCTCCTAGATGGAACAGAAATCACCAGATGAATAAAGAAGGCTTGTTGTTCTGGCTTGACTCAGATTAGTAAATTAGACCTCACTTGCAGTACTTAATACCCACAAGTAAATGCTAACTTTATCCTCTCTGCATTGCTTTCCTGAAATACAGGTTATTAAATCAAGCTTTGCCTTTTTATTTGTGTTCACAAAATCTACCTAATGGATACACAACCAAGACCTTGTGAAATAATTCTGTCTTTTGTAAATGGTTTGTACAGTCAGGTGCCCCATGTTATTCTTAAAGGAAGGGATTGCATGTATGGAAATTATAAGGTCAACTAGATAGTATATTCAGTATTCACTGTATAGTATATTAATTATTCAGTATATGCCTCACTGTAACTTCAAAAAGGAAGGTTACATAAAAATTAAAAATCTAAACAGAGTTTCCATGGAAAAATTGCTAACCTAGGTACACTCAAACAGTATAATGACAGAATTAAATTTAATTCAATTCTGACTCTAGCTTTGCTGGAATCTCCTTTAGAATTGTAGGAAAACACTGCATCATCGTATTTGTCCTTGTGTTCACACATCAAGAACATATGTTGTCTGACAGGAGGGATCATGCACTGCAATTCCCATTTTTACTTTTCTTCACAACTCAATGTAAGTAATTATTTGTGAACATTTAAAGAAGCATGGTGTGTTTTGTAGGCTTTTTTTAGTTCCTGGAGATATTCCATAAGTTATGTAATAGAAAAAGACCATTTTTAACACTCCGGGTAAGGTTGTTATAAATTGTTATAAGTTATACTTTCAACCTGAGATAAATTAGTCTTCTGATAGTCACACAGTAATTTGCCATAGCTTTGTGTATTAAATAGAAGATTGAATTCCTACAGGCAAAATACTTGCCTTAATTCACAGAGGAATGAGAATTAAAATTCATGGATGGTGAGTTAAAAGGTGGTGTGTCTCATGACCATTACCTGAGGGCTTTTGTGAGTAAGCTGTAGGGAGCTCAAGAGGTGTAGGTGCATAAGAGGTTGCACTACAAATTGCATAACAATGATTTTCTCAGCAGGATCTTGCATCGATGCTTCCTCTGTACTAAGAAAACTCCCTGAGATGGAAGGATTTGCTGTGATCAGTGGGTCAAGGGATACAATCTACCCCCTAGAGCAAGGTGTCTTCACCTCATGAATGAGGGAGTTCAAGGAGCCTTGAAGTCAGACAATGCAGAATCACAGTGATTCGTTCTCATCTCACCTCTGCTTGGGGAAAAAAATCTTCAATTGTATCAGATACAAAAAGAAAGCAAATTATAGGAATACAGGAAATTATAGGAAACAATAGGAAAGCAGCAATATTTATTTTTTTTTATCTTTGAAAATACTCTCTACGAATAGCTACCATACTGCACAAAGCTAAACTAATTCTATCTAAGCATAAGAATCAGAGGTGAAGTGGTTAAAGAGTGTTTTGGGGTCAAGCCCAGCCATCTACAAGCCTTGCAAGCAAAACCCCTGACAACATACAAAGAAACATTAAAATGTTAAGCTTTCAAAATAGAGTTTGCCTCATTCAGTAAATATCAAAACTAAGGCTATGACAAACTTAAGTCAGTCCTGAAGTACCATGCTTTTTAACTTGTGGTCTGTGAACTACTGATGGACTATAAGGCTTGCAAAACTATTCACCAGTATTCCTGTACATACAACAAAGCAAGCAAAGTGGCCAAAACCAAACTTTGAGTGTTTAGCTATTTACTTAGATGAAACAATCATGGAAGTGCTGCAAAAGATGGTTCCAGGATTTTTTCAAGAAGCTTAGGTGGCCCTTTGACTAAAACATAGAAAAGCGCCTTCATTGCGATATTTCATATAACATCTTTGTGGCAGAATTATGGAGAGAAACAGATCTCCTGGAGCTGGTCCAGTGCCTTAGAAAGAGTAGCTTAGTGTTTGCCCAATGCAATAAATGAATTACAGAAAAAATATTATGTGATAGCCTGTTTTCTGCTATACATAGAGGGTCGGAGTTAATTCTGACATTTTTAGTATATATTACACAGGCAACTTAATTAACATTGTTTTGACTGCAGCAAAATTATGAACAACTGAAAGCATAAATTTGAAACAGAGTATTAGAGTTGTGTATAAACTTGTATGTCACAGCCGTACAAGAAAAAAAGAATTATAAATGTACCTGATGTTAGCTGTTCAGTTAGTAAACTACATTTGCCACCCAACTGATATCCCATAACTTGGAATGGATCCAAATCTTAGTTCATTTCCTGAACTAAATTATGTATGATCAGCTAAGAAGTGACCATATGACAGTCTTCTCCCCAGCTTTCCTTTTCCCTCAGTTTTGGACAGAGGATCAGAAGTTCTGATGGTTTTTCTGTACTGCTTGAGAGAGAGAGAGATATCTCTGTATCCTTCCCATTTAGGAAGTGCTCTGTGTGGGAGCAGGGTGTGGTGGCTGGGATTGCCAACGGCTCTACTACCTTGTGGAAAGGTTTGTGTGTCAGCAAGGTATGAGGAGCTTTTGCTTTTGTTCTGCTAATGTTGAGGCAAGCTCACCTATCATGGATTCCTTAGCTCCTCCATTACCCTAGAATATATACAATTTGGAGCCCCCAAGACATGAAAGATGTAGAGCGGTTGGAGTGGGTCTAGAGGAGAGCCACAAAGATGATTAGAGAGCTGGAGCAGCTCTCTTAAGAGGAAAGCTTGAGGGAGCTGGACTTACTTAGCTTGGAGAAGAGAAGGCTCTGGAGAGACCTCACTGTGGCCTTCCAGTACTTGAAGGGAGTTTATAAACAGGAAGGAGAGCGACTTTCTACATGGGCAGACAGTGATAGGACAAGGGGAAATGGTTTTAAACTAAGAGAAGGGAGATTTAGGTGAGATATTAGGAGGAAATTTTTCACCCGGAAGGTGGTGAGTCACTGGGACAGGTTGCCCAGAGAAGTTGTGGATGCCCCATCCCTGGAGGCATTCAAGGCCAGGTTGGATGGGGCACTGGGCAGCCTGATCTAGTGGTTGGCAACCCTGTCTACAGCAGGAGGGTGGAGACTAGATGATTTGTAAGGTCCCTCCCAACCCAAGCCTTTCTATGATTCTACTTTTTTTCATCAGCTCCATCAAACATGCCACTGTGATAGTTCCTGAAATTTCAGATCCTCTGGCATGGATCATATGAAACCAGCGGTCCAGGGTTTTCTATGTTGCCCCATGCATACATCTCAAATCTTATCTGAGGAGCCTGTCTCTAAGGTTATGCATTTAGAAGCACTAACCTGAAACTTAACAATAAAAATTAAGGTGTGGTGATATTTTTGTCAGATATCCACTAGCAGCTGGGCTAACAGCAAGCTCATTTTACAGAGATCATGAGATAGTTGCGGGCTAGTAAGTGGTTTGATTGTACTCACCTGGGCTAGAATAAGCAGCTGACAGCCAAAGTGTCTCAGGTGCCACCACCATAATGTAAAGTCTTCATTGCACCGGTTGCTGTGTTTCTGCTTGTGACGTTAGGAACACATTGTATAAGCGTCTTTTTATAAAGGACTAAATTGTGTTACATTCTGAAATTTTCTCTGTCAAAGTCAACTCGTAATTAAGCCAGTACAAAACTAATGAAATGAAAGCTATTGATTTAGAACATTATTAACTAGGGAAGAATCCAGCCTTCTGCTGCTACAGTGTTTGCAATCTCATTTTTAGATCTATGCGCATAGATTCCCGATGATGATCTTCACGTTTTTACACCTGGTACAGGCCGTTCCAAATAATTGGTCTGCAGATTTTGATATTAGCACAGTTGCTGCCATAAACTGGGCCATGCTGAGAATATTTGTATTTCCACATGACCTTCATATTATCGTCTGTGTAGCAATGTGAACTGATGTCAAGAAATATGGGGTTAAATCTGACTAAACAGGTTTTTTCTTTTTTAATCAGATCCCTTCCCTCTGAAGTCAGCAGAAAACTCTTGTGAATTAAAGCAGAACTTGGACTGAAGCTTTAGCGTAGGCATGTGTTTCTTTTTTATTGCATGTCTTGAAGATTAAAAGGGGAACAAGTATATGGATAAAAAAGACAGTAGAGTGAATGTTTTAAAAAAAGGAGCCTTTGAAATCAGAAGTTTTACAGATTACTCAAATACTTTTACAATACACTACATAGCAGAGAGGAAATGTGACTGGGAGGGTTTTGTAATGTTTTAATGTAGAGAACATAGCCGCGTTTAATGAAAGATGAACAGTCTGCATGTGGTAGAAATGGCAGCTGGATGGTTTAGGTTTTTCTAGTCAAGGACCCTGGAAGTAGCTAAGCAGACATCTAACCTACATCTTTGAGGTTATAAACTCAGCCTGCTCTTTATTCTCCACATCATAGTACCACCCAATTTGGCAACATTGTTTTAATCCTTTTTAAGAAAGCTTCAGGATGGCCAGATTGCCTTAGCAGGAAAGCTGCAGGTCCAGACTATTTCCCTAAGCAAAGTGCTGGTGGCAGCTGGCACAATCCCTGCTGCAGAGTGTCCCAAAGCTGAGTGTCCCCTAGAGAATTCAGAATCCAAAAGGACCTTGCCCAGAGCTCAAGCACATTAAAGAAAGCAAAAAGATGCCAAAAACTTTTTGTACAGTGGTTGTCTAGCCCTCTATGATTAAAGTAAATACAGGTGAATGCTACCCCATGGAAGTAAGGGAATGCTTTAACTTGGACTTCAAGAATACCACAGTGTTGTTCGTAAGTGATGGAAGTCTCTGTAAGCATATGGTCCCAGCCATGTATGTGGTATTCCTGCAAGTAATCCCTTTCCTGACTAGTCTCCTTCCAAATGGTTAGGTTCCTATCACTTTCTATGGGAATAAAGACTTGGCCTGTCATTTGAGCTCAGATTTCATTGCTGGTGAGTATTTAAAAGTCTCTGTCACAAGACCAAAGATTTAATTGTCACTTTGCTTGCCAGTCCCTCCATAGAGGCTAAAGCACATGGGAGCAGAGGTGTATATGTCAGTCATTCCCATGGATTAGTGGAGGACCTCCAAATCTCCATAACCATTGATATGACACTGTTCAGCTACTAAAAATTCCACAGTCTTTAAGTGGAAAAAGTAAAATTCCCTTCATGCTCCTAACTTGTCGTTTATTGCATAAAATACTTGTTTCCCGAGATGAAGTTTCTCTTAAGAGATAGGGCACCTTCCCTTTTTTCCTTCTGTATTTAATCATTTCATCATCCATTATGTAGTCCATCTGCCCTCTTGTGGTTTCCTTTTTGATCTTTCCACTTTTACTGTGCATTTTTCAGAGACTTCTTGACTATTTTATATTTCCTGTTCTCTAAATGTGGGATGAGCTCACAAGTCAAGTTTCACCTTGAGATGTATTTTCCTAGTCTGAGTAATTCTGAAATCCTTTTTTAGTTTTAGATGTGGCTGGGAATTAGTTGCAGCCCTGGAAAGACATTCAGTGTCATCAACAATACGGTCAGTTCTTAGGAGTTTTCCTAGTTGCTCTAACAGTCTAAGGGGAGAGTGTTTTCTCTTAATTCTACAAGCTCTCTGTTCCATCCAAATTCTGTGGATTTTTAAGGTGTTTCTCAGCTGAATCATCTCTTTTGGGGGATGGCAAAGGAGTTTTTGAGGAGTGCAGCTCCAAGAGAGGTGAAATAATGGAATTAGAGAAAGATGCACAGCAGTCCTAATACCTTCTATTGGAAATAGAGCCTTTAACTAAGAAATAGATCTCTTAGCCTGCCTTACTCTTAGCCTGATGAGAACTATTTATTATATGTAATCCTATGTATTAACATTATTGACATCAATAAGGCTGTTTGTTAAAAAAATGCTTTTTAAGAGTGGCTTTGTATTCACCTGGGGAATCAAACTGTAGGGCAATAGGAGGAGGACTTTGTGGTGTGTGGTCGTATCATGTAATGCAGGGATGCTCAATGTATCAGTTGGTGATAAGGGGGAAGAAGTGTGCCCTCTTCCTCATTATCTTCTTTCTACTAAAGGAGTAATTAATAAATCTCAAGTCCCCCCATCATCACAAAAGGCTGTATTTGAGAGGAAAAGTGCTTCCCAGTGTGGTGCTATCTGGTGCTGAACACGGATCACTGAAAATAAATCAAGGATTGATTCCTGTTTGCAATTTTCAGCTTTTTCAAATGCTTTTCAGATCTGTCCCCGCAGATGGTGCAGCTGAGGTCTGTGCGGGAGGTGTCTGGCAGGAGGCAGACAGGGGTTGTTCTGCAGCTCTTCAAAAGGGACAAGGTCTCAGTGATTCTCTTCCAAATACTGCATTGTACAAGCTTTTCCAAAACCACTAGAGCTGGCTGAGGTGAGTGCTAGAATTTGCTGAATGACATACTGAAACTTAATTAATTTGACATTTACTTTCTTCATATTTATTTTCCAGGAGTGTTTTATTTTGATCTACTTCTGAACCCTGTGTACCACAAAAAACATGCACGATGCTGTGAGCCCCTTCCATTCTTTACAGCCCCTTTGAGATTCACAGGGAATCAAAGTGACCCCATATCTCACTTAATGAGACTCCTTAAGTGTGTGTTGGGAAGTTCAGTGCTGAAAAAGCAAAGTGTTTGTCAGAGGTTTGAGTGTAGAAAGTGAGAGAAATAAGAATGGACTGCTGCTGCATTTTGGTACTCCTTAGCTTGGAAAGAATAACTAAATATCATACCTAAAAGTACCCCATAGGCATTTCTAAACCTATATGAGCTCTGAAAATTGAGGAAGCTAGAAGCTGCTTCCAGGAAGCCTCAGGGTATATCTATATAGAGAGTTGCAGACAGATGGAGAGTGCTTATCCCACACTCAAGTTTACTGGCTGCAAGCCAGCTGTGAACAAGGGCCGGGTACAGCTATTTTAGCGCAGTCCTGGGCTTTAGCTAGTGTGTTGTCTGCCTCTGGGACAACAGGCTCTTGTGTGAAGAGAGAATTGTTTCCCTTTCAGAAGTTCCTTGGCTTGAGTTGCTATTCTTACAGCCACTGAAAATGAAATTCTCACCATTTGTTACTGTCTCACAAATCCGAAGCCTTTCTTTGCTTCTCAGAATTTGTAGTAAATACATAAAAAATTTAATTCAGACTATTCAGACTTATTTAAGACTATGACAGAAAGCAAAACTGCAAGAGCTCTTCACTACTGGTTGCTTGCACACTGAAAACCACTCTGGCTTCACTAAACATATCTCAAAGGGCATGTCTGATACCAGAAGAGTAGGATCTCTTCTTCATTCAAATAGGAAGTTTACTTACTGTACGGTTTCTCACTCACCAGGCTATTTGACTGCTGAATTATGATTTAACACAGAAACCTGAGAAATAATAAAGAATTAATTGTATTGTATTTGCATTTATCCCTTGCTCTACTAATAAAGTAAAATTCTCGTCAACCAAACAAAAAAACCCGGTTCCCTAAAAAACGGTGCTTGGCCTTACGAGGACTGGCATGAGCACTAGCAGACATATACTACCCTGCCTCAAATTTGGTTTAACTTTAGTAAATCATAGGTGTCTGCTATCTGTGATTGTTTGTTGTTCAGGATGGGGACTTCTATATTGAGACCCAGAGGGAAAACACATAATTATTACTCTTGCCCTTCTTCCATAAAGCAAAAATAAACTTATGGCATCAGGATGATAAGCCCTTCTAAGTGGAGCTCTTCTGGCTTGTGCTATAAAGTGCAGCCAATTCTGTCTACAGGCAGATGCTCGAATTGTGTAGGTGTAGGGAGAGAAATGTACTAGCTGTGGAGCAAGCAAACAAAAACAAACCAAAATCCTATCCTGCAGACTCTCAGAACTTAATTGTTATCTTAAAGCTTAGTTGTTTTCTTCAGAAGTTAGGGGGTAGAGGGAACCAGAAAAAGTAATTTCATTTTTTCAATCTGTTCTGAAAGCCTATGTAACTTAACTTTTGAAAGAAGTAGAAGGTTTTTCTCTTCATTTTAGGACAAAACTCCAGTTTTATGTCCCAGATCTTGCCTCCAAAATATGACGTCAGTTGATATTCTGAATGTTTCCTAATAATGAAATGTTACACCTAACCAGAATATTAGAAGTCTGCAGAGGTTTCAGCACTCATGAGAATAAATTTGGTGAGCAAGAGTTACTTAATGCTAACTGAGAGTTACTGTAATAATTAGAATTCTGGGATAAATTCTGTGTTGAAGTAACTGGCACAGTTCTAGTAACTTCTGTAAAAGCTCACTAGTGGTTGCCACCATGAAAATCTATCCTGATTTTTCTTTTAACAACAATCTTCATGTGGCTTCTGTGAAATGTAACACTTTTTTTCTAAGCAAAAGTGAATTGTAGTAACATTTAATTTGTCCTATTGCAGTCTGTTGGCTAGGCCTGTGGTTATGTAGATTGTATAACACTTAAATTTAGTTACTGAAAGGTTAGTTTTCCTAAGTCATTACAGAGGAGTAAACCAGGATTCCAGGTATAGGCAGTTCTTTAAGAAATGCCTGAGGAAAAAAAAAAAAGTAGTATGATAAAGCAGGGAGTTTATTGTTCTGCATTGTCCTTGGGACTGTGTATGAAAAATAAAAGGCATTTGAACAATTTATACTACAGGTTTGGGTATCAACTGCAATATTTCTGAGTTTAAGCAGAAGTAATCTTTATTAAGAAAATGCAAGTGGCAAACAGTTCTTGTTTTCCTTATTATACTCATAAATGATGTCACAAATATTATGACATCATAATATCATAGTTCAAGATAGATTAGAATTGTATTTCTTCTGCTTCTCTGACCACTGATACAAACAGTTGATGATTCTGGTGTGCAGAAATGGTCCTGTTCAGTTAATGCACACTAGAGCTATTACTCACTATTAGGGTTTTCAAATAGATAGAGCAGAATCATAAGAATATTACAGAAATAATATCTGCTAATAGCAGAAGCCTTGCCTTTGTAAGGTGTATGTATGGAAACAAAAAGTTGTTTCTGAAGTCAGGCCAGACCAGTACACCTGGAGTTTAGCTGACCTTGAGGTAAGAAAACCACAAACAGCCAAACCAACAGCAGCAATGACAATTCATTGGTACCTCAGGAAGCAGCAGAGTGTGGTACTGTCAGGACACATGTCATTCATATTATGCATATCAGAGTGAAGTTAGAGTGATTTCAGAACAGTGCAATTAAAACCAGGTCAGTAAGTCAGTTTTCATCAGCTTGCACTATTAAGAATATTAAAGGCTCTATCATCTGATAGCCTAAATTGGTATCACTGACTTTGGCAGGACTGCAATAATTTACATCAGAAGACTTTTAAATTTAGCTGGCATCTAATCTATGTAAAGTACTGTTCTTTAAACCTGCTCATGTGAAATTGTAAGCTAACCAAATGTTGAAAACTCCTGTTGTTTTTAAGAGGAACTGAGCACATCAGTGCTCATGTTCAGTGTGGTTTTATATGTTTTTGTAATAACAGATGGAAATTAAAAATAGCTGATACTAACAGGAGAGAGTGTGAGCTGTGTTTTGGGGGTTTTTTTTGCTTATTGAGATTCAAAAACACCTTGAAGAAAATTATCACAAGACAGGTAGCTAAAAACCAAAGTGTATTTTCTTTTTGTGAGTTTTGTGTCATATCTAATAGTATAAAAAATAACTCTAGTAGCTAATAGGAACCAAGTTGTATACCTAGTGTAACAACCAGTTGAGCCTTCTGCTTTTGGTTTGAGTTCCTCTTCCATTGAGGCTGATGCAAATGTTACTACATATGATGGCCTGTAATAAAACCAAAAAGGTTTCCATGTATCACTCTTTTCCATTTCCACTTTGAGACACTTCCTAACTCCTAGCACTTCTCAGAAGTTCATTCTTTCATCCCACCTCCTTGTAACCTTTCAGTTCTGCTAAACTACTCATTCCTTCCTCAGTTTGAGGCTGAGGGACAAAGCAGGACAATCTAGACCCATACTGGATGGCCTGATCAAGTTATTAGGATATTTAATATTTTCATCTCAGCAGTGTGATACCTAGTGAGATGATCCTGGAACAATTCCAGAAGATTGGCAATGGAATGGTTAAGTTATACTTAGTCTGTTTTCAATAAGTTTTAGAACAAGTTGTATATTGAAACCAATTATTTTCATCTATTGAAGGTGCAGAGTTATATAACAGCAAATTAAAATAGTATTATCAAACCTTTGTGTCCAATTGAGAAATAACGTCTTCAGTGCTAAGTAAGGCATAGCTGTTGTGGTGTTGCTTGTTTGTTCTTTTCAAGTGGTCAGAATATTAAAGAGAAATGTGAAAAACATCCCCTCACACACTCTACCCTCACAGGTTAGGCCAGGTGCACCCCTTGGCCAGTAACACTTGTGGTCCTAGTGACTTAAACCAGCAAAGCAGGTTCTGTCCCTATAACCTTCCCCAAATGTATACCCAGCACTGTGTAAAGATCCGTGTCTCACAGGCAACATAACCTCTACCACATTCCTTTTGCTTTCCAGACTTGTTTGAGGTCACCTATGTTACAGGCTGATGCAGCTTTTGCTGCATCAGCTTAACTTGACTAAGTTGCTAAGACCCCAAGAAAAGTCTAAAACTACCAAACAAGCAAGAGCAAACTAAAGGACAGCAGAGAACACTAGTCCTGTAAATTCTAGAATGTAGAGGTGTCCTTGGAAAAGCCATCCCGAAGGGGAGCATGGCTGCTAGCAGTTTCAGCAGAGAAATCAAACACAGAATACGTCTCATAAAAACACTGTTCTTTCATCACACTTTGAGGTCAGGTTGTGGCTAAAGTAGATTGAAAAGGAAGGGAGAGTTTTCCTTTTGCCACCCCAAGAGGAACCACTGGAAAGACGTGCCTTCAGAGAGAGTAGGAGGAGGAGGAGCACATTGTCTGCCTCACACAAAGGAACAAGAATGGCATTTCTTTTTGTGTAAACAATTTTAATTACCGAATCACAGAATGGTAGGGATTGGAAGGGACCTCTGAAGATCATCTAGTCCAATCCCCCTGCTAGAGCAGGATCACCTAGAGTAGATCACACAGGAACCTGTCCAGGCTGGTTTTGAATGTCTCCAGAGAGAGATTCCACAAGCTCTCTGGGCAGCCTGTTCCAGTGCTCTGTCACCCTCACAGTGAAGAAGTATTTCCTTATGTTTAGGTTGAACCTCCTGTTTTCCAGTTTGTGACTATTGCTCCTTGTCCTGTCACTGGACACCACTGAGAAGAGTCTGGCCCCATCCTCCTGACACCCACCCTTTAGGTATTTATAACCATTGATGAGATACCTCCTCAGCCTCCTCTTCTCCAAGCTAAACAGACCCAACTCTCTCAGCCTTTCCTCATGTGATAGATGCTCCAGTCCCCTAATCATCTTAGTGGCCCTGTGCTGGACTTTCTCCAGTAGTTCCTTGTCCTTCATGAACCGAGGACCCACAAACTAGACACAGTATTCTACATGAGGCCTCACCAGGGCAGAGTAGAGGAAGAGGATCACCTCCCTTGACCTGCTGGCCACAATCTTCTTAATGTATCCCAGGATGCCATTGGCCTTCTTGGCTGTGAGGACACATTATTGTCTCATGGCGAGCCTGTTGTCCACCAGGCCTCCCAGGTCATTTTTCCCCAGAGCTCCTCTCCAACAGGTCAGCCCCCAACCTGTACTCATACATGGGGTTGTTCTTCCCCAGCTGCAGTACTTTACACATGCCCTTATTGAACTTCATTAGGTTTCTGTCTGCCCAGCTCTCTAGCTTGTCCAGGTCATGCTGGATGGCTGCACAGCTTTCTGATGTGTCAGCCACTCCTCCCAGTTTTGTATCATCAATTCTTGTAATAAAACATGGTCATACTGGCAATACAGCAAAACAAACCTCCTTATATGAGCACGCTTTTCTCTTGCGGAGTCTGTAGTCTCAAGAACACCAGTCAAAGACTTTCTCCAGCTGCTACATTCACACAAAGAAGCAGTATAAATGAAAGTGTTATTGCTGCCAATCATCAGACCCTCTGAAGGAGCTTCTGTCCTCTCTGAATACTATGGAGCACAAACATTGGTCACTATTGAGTATTGTATTTTTAATGTTTACCACTGTAAGGGCCACAATTTTGAATAGATAAAGACAAGTAGCATAATAACAACTGGACTAGCTACATCAAACATGTCCTGATTTTTATAAACATGTACCTGTTTTGTGTTTGATACTGTGCCACCAGCTCCGATGAGGAAGACTGATACACCTCTTTCACTTAGGCTGACTCCAAATTATTTTTTGCTCTTCCTAAGAAGAACTGACAGAGTTCTCACTCTTGTGGATCTCCTTTGCCAGTCTTTTCCCCGTAGAAAAGTCAGCAAAAGGCCATCTCAGGACCAAATGGAATGCTAAGTAAGAAGGAAGGGCAACCTGGGTGAAAGAGCCCATTCTAACAACAGTTCACACTACCCACATCTGTCTACAGCTATCAGCATCCTCCCCTTGTCTTCATCCAGGAGTCCCATGATTTCTGAGCAGCCTAATCACTTCAGATGGGTTGAGCTGGGAGTGGATATGCTTGTGTAGGCACACCTCAGTTTCCTTGGGGAACATGTCAGCAACTCGTTGCTATTTAACTAAATCACCATGCTGATTTCTGAAACCTGCTCACATATGCTTCAGTGTGGTCAAACAGTGAACATCCCAGTACAGTGTTACATACCTCATTCATCAGCTCTTACAGGACAGCTTTTCTTCCATTGCAAGAGGTGTAGATGAACTTCCATCACTCATGAATGCTGCATCAACACACAGCATTGTTTCATTATAGAAAGGGACAGAATCTGACAAATCTACAGAACAGTGTGGAGGCTGCAGAGGATCATGTCTGAACAAAGATCTTGCTTCAGTACGAGTCCTTCAAATAGGAGCAGCAGAGACACTGCAGTACCTGCATCGGGTGAAGCAGCAAAAGCTTCAAATCACTGCACCTGCATATCTAAGCATGGGTGGTTCCCAATTGCTCTTTTCCTTCAGTTGTACCCAGAAATGTTAAAGTACAGGCTGATGTTGCAGGCACAAGAGCATCATTGGCCACCATTTGGAAACCTTTGAAGGAGATTATACCTGAAAAATCTTTGGGTTTGCTGTATTTATCTTCTGTCTGTCCTCCTACATCCTACATAGCTGAATATCTATTCTCCCTTTTCATATGAGACTTTACAAGAAGCTAAAAAGGTGTGCATGGTTCCTGGATGGATGCAAGTGTGATCTAAGGCACTTAGCATATTTACTTGAAGTTAGTGCTTATTAAGTCACTTTACCTTAACAATGTATTTCTAGAAAAAACAGATTCTAGTACTTTTTAACAGTATTGCAAAGTCAATGCAGAGGTCTTGATTGTATGTGTTTACTACCACTCATTTGAGTCAGACTGTGCAACATGCCCAAAGGATAACAGCCTTCAAAATTAAGCATGTAAATCTTCCGTGGCCTGGTTACTATTTGTCATACCTCCAGCTGGAATTGATGCTGCTTCTATAAAGTCAAGTCATGGACTGGTCTTGAATATTAAATATAGTTGTGATTTTCAATGACCTAAGTCTGCCACCTGAATTAGTCTCAGTCCAGCTAGACTTGGTCCTTCCTCCCTCCCTGTAAAAATGTCTGAAAGAAGATACCTGCTACAATTGGCAGGATGCTTTATAATACAAGCCATTGCTATGATTCATGTGCCTGTGGAAAGATGGAGACAGGACACAACACAGCCCCTGTGCCTCCAGTTCCACTTGCTGCCCTCCCTACTGTCCATGTGCAGTTCCTGGCTGTCACAGGTGCATCCTAAATTGAATATGCCCCCATGTCCCTGAGAGGACAAGTAAATGTTCAGCCTCGGTGAATTTTGCCATTCCTGGTGAACAGGAGAACCTTCGTGAGGTGTATGGCCAAGTGACCAAGCCTGCTGGAGCCACTTGCTCTCTGTGGTAGAAACACATCTCTCTTCTTGGCATTGTGATAAAAAATGAGAGCAAAGAGGTGGAAGGTTCAAGGCATGCGTGTAGAGTGATATTAATGAGGCACCATTTGCAGGCAAACTGAGAAGCATCTCACTTGGATGGCAGATCAGAAGCAGCTCTGCAGAGAAGTTCAGATGCAGGGACTTAATGCTCATCCTGGGAGAGTTGTTTTGTAAGGGTAGTTGAAGACCTCAAAAGAGAGAAGAAAGACCTCTCAAGGAGAGAAGAAAAAAGATGGCTCTTGCCTCTGGGAGAACTTTTAAAAAATATAACTGAAGATATCCATATTGAATTATTTGAACCACATGTTGAGTAGATGATCCTGTCTCCTGTTGATTCAATGTAGGATTTTGACAAAAATGTGACTGAAAAAGTAAAGCTTTGTTAGTGTCTCACTTCAGTGGGATGGATATTAGAAAGAAATTAACTGAAATTAAAGAACTGTAGATATATTTAAAGAGCTCATCTTACATATTTTAAGAAAATCTAATGATTTAAGGAATCTTCTAAGTATGATTTTTAAAAGAGAATGCTTTACTTTAGGAAAAGTAAAGAAAGAAATACAAAAAGAGAATTTGAATTTGCTAAAATCCAAAGATGGTAAGACTTTAAAAAAGTGGTTTCATTCTTTATCAAAATTTAATCTATCTTTTAATCCTTTGGCCACCAGTGTGAAGCACCATGCAGTCTTCTGAATGTAAAATGTAAAATTCCCCCCCTTCACATAGGTCTGCAGAATTGTAATGTGTCATCCAGCTATATTCACATCTCACAAGCTGCCAAAATACTGATGGGAGATACTGACCCCTTGTCCTCTGCTGGGAAAAAGATGTTTTAACTAAATGGCTGTGCTATAAATAGTTAAAGCTGATGATATTTCTGCAAGATGGCTCTTGGTGGCTGTCGGTGAGCCACCTTAGAACTACATTTCAGACAATGCACGTTTCCTTCTCTGCTGCCAGCCCGGAGGAGGCCAGGGGCCTCCAGTCCCACCAAAAGAGGATCGCTGCTGGGTGGCACACCTTGTGCTGTGCAGGAAAATGCCTTTGTTGCCATCATTGGAGAGACAGAATTGATCATGTAGTTCAGCAGCTGTTCTGGAGAAAGTTGCATATATTGCTGTCAGAAATTTGCTGCTATTGTTTGCTCAGGTGTTCCACAAAGCTAATGGCTTAATCAACAAGCTGCCATGAATTTTAATTTCTTTTAAAGGAAGCTTATTTTTAAAAGGCATGCCTTTTTGTGGAGTGTATTAACTTTTAAAAAATAGCTGTAAGTAACACCAAACTATAAAAAGTACAAATGCCCAAGCCCAGAGCAATTGCTGGTAACCTGAGTTAATTGGTGTTGTCCTTCCCCGCTCCCATTTCAATGCCATATAAATCAGAGCAGGGTCTAACGTGGGACAAGGCACCCAAATTATACAGGCATTCACACTTGTGTTATATGGCTTTCTTGGCAGTGAAGCTGTTCCTGTCTTGAGGGCTGAGGGAAGGAAAAGAGTTTCTCCTGCTATTGTCTTTATGTGCTTCCAACATCCCATATACCACAGTCAGAGATATTAGTGTGGTCTGAATTTTACAGATACAGGAATGAACTTTTGCACCTAAAAAGACCCTAGAGAATAAGGGTAGACTTACGAGACACTGGATTGTGACTTGAATGTCCTTGTTCAGATCTTAGCTTTATTGCAGCTTTTTTATTTCCTACACTGGGCAAGTCACTGGGTGCAGGTATGCATCTACCTGCAGCTTGGATTTACTTATGTGGGCTAACTTTAAATTAGCTCAATCAGTCGTAATGGTTGAGAATGGCAGCATGAACTTCAGTTCATTGCCGTAATGCCTTTGGGTCTGTGAATAGACATTCAGTAGGTAACATTAGTGATTTAAGTGTTGTGTGCCACAACCCAAGCAAGTTGCTTTAAAGTTTTGACCTGGTGTAGGTTGTAATGTGAGTAGTACTTTAGGACTACAATGGATTCCATCAGTTAGTGCTGCGGTTTCCAGCTGTGTTAGGGAAACATAAATATTATTCTTGCCCAAGCTTTTGTCTGTCTTGTCTACTTAAATGGTGACCTCTTTGGGGCAGGAAATGTCTTTTATTTTATGTTTATACAGCAAATAAGGCTTGGATCTTCATTGTGGTTTGGAATAGTTATTGAAGTTATGGAGCCACCTCTTGTCTGCATCTGATAGTAGGTTGTTTCACGAGTCTGTTGCATGAAGCTTTCAGTGGGACGTACTGCTGAACTCCCTTCTGCATGGAGAAGATCCAGCCAAAGGGAACCAATCCTCAGGTTCCTCTGGTTACTTGTATGCTCTTTCTCATTTCTCTTCTCTTTTGAGCAGCTCTGAAGCAGTGCTTTGGACTGTGGGGAAAAGCATTAAGATATACACTTAATATGGCAAAGAATATTTGGTGTTCCAGGAAAAATTAATAATTTGCATCTCCTTGAAACTACACTCAGTGAATAATGACCACTGTCTTCTCTTCCCAACCTCTTGTAACATAGCCCTTGCTTTGTTGTAATTGTTAAGTGATATCTAATCAGACAGGACCTGCACAGTTAACTGTCTGCTTTCTATTTTAATTAAAATAAAAAGGTTTATAGTCTGAACCACTGTATTCTTTGTACATATTAGTGTTGTTAACTCTGATAGAAAAGAAGAATAAAGTTTCCATTTCCACTATTAATGAGAAGAGGGATTCAAAAGTGTTAGTGTCATAAATCACCTGAGACAAGTGAAATATGTTATTCAGTACTTTATAATGTTGTAACTTTGCCATTGGAAATAGTTGCCTAGGTAGGAACAGAAATCTGGGTGGGCCACAGGTTATGGTAGATGGGAATGACAAAAGGTCTGACTTTACAGCAGATCATTTGTATTGCAAATGTTTTAGAACAGACTCAGAGTTGGACAGGCTTGGGTCAAATTAAATGAGCTAGTGTCCACCCATGGCTGCACCTTTTGTTAGAAGGAATGGTGAGCACAGACATTTAATAAAATGTTTCAGATGAAGCTACTATCCAAAGCAGTGGCAAATTTGCCAGGTACAACACATTTCAGCTTCATGAAAAAGCTCAAGCCCATGCATAGATTTAAGATGTGTGCAAGGACATGGGTATCTAAAGTCAGCACAGCTGTTGGTATCAGTGTCAGCCTGCGCTTGCTCACTGCAGTTGCTCCGTGCATGTGATACGCTGGACATTCATTTTGCACAGAGATGGTGTTTGGTACTCACAGGGATTTCCTTTTCCCAAGGATTTGCAAGGGATCTATGAACCAGTGCTTGGACTGCAGCGTCCATGCCAATGTCTTGCAGGAAAGACAAAACAACTTTTTTTTTTTTTTTTTTTTTTTTTAATTCTGTGGATTTTAGAAGAGAAAGATAAAGCTCAGAACCGTCCATCTCTGGAGTTGTACGCATTTTATTTGCTTTGTGCTATTACTTTCAACTATTATTAGTTCTGTAACTTAATTTGCACTGACAGATTCAGTAACACCATCCTTGACTTAATCCTTGGGCATAATATTTTAAATTAAATTCTAGAATGGGAAGCCTTACTCGATGGCTGGTTCTCTTGGTTGCATCTACTGTTGTTTGCACGTTGTTTAAGCAACTCTAGAAATGAGAAAATCATACTGTAGTATGTTAATGATTGCTCACCAGGAATATGTGTTGCAACTTTCTTCAGATGATGAAGTCTAAGCTTACTGTGTTCTCTCTGCTTTCTCAACTGCTTAATATGATGTCCTTATTACTCTTAACAGCTTATTAAGTTTGTTATGCTATTTCAAAGTAGGCAGAATGAATGCATCTTAGGAACATCCATTATTGAATATTTTTTTCCTGTATTTAAAATATCTAAATTAAACATTCTGTTACACAAGGCTATAGAATTGTTACAAAATGATGACTGTGGTCTAAGTCCTTGACTCTCCTCAAAATATTGAAACAAATGGTTTGCAAAATCTGTTTTGTGGTGTTGTCCTCTGTGTAAAGCAAAGTAGCAAAATATTTTTTGTTTTTGCTTGCATTTACAAGTCTGAAGACAGCTGTACATTTTTTTCTGTCTTTCCTTTTCTCCTAATTATTCCTGAAGCTCAACCTAGAATACTGAATAAAAAAAATCTTTAGGTAGAAAGAAATATTTCATATCCAGGTTTTGCCAAAATATGAAAAATTTCAGAGAAATTGTAAAGGAAATGTTATCCCAGAGGAATCATTACTTATTTTAACTCATTTATTAAATGTATCTGTGCTATATTGGTCTTAAACACAGTACTGCTATAAAGTTGCTATTAAAACTGATAGGCACTGCTACTTTAGATGAAGCTTATCTGCAAAGCAGACACAGAACTTGTAGGAATTTCATGGTCTTCTCCACTGATGGTGACCCAAATTAACCTCTTTTACTCTCCACTGAGAAGGCTGACCATTCATGCTGTCAGGTCCTGTGTCTCAGGAAGGATCAACCTTCTGCTGAAAGGCAGTAATTAACAGGTAAATGGAGTAACTTCACACATTGTTCCAAGTCATGTCACAGGTCTCCTAGTCTGCCTTGCATGTTGCTGACTGCAGCTTGCTGGGGAAAATTATATTGCCAACATGTAAACTAAGAAATAGTCTGACATTATAGAACCTTTTCTAAAAAAGAAGTGGGCTTATTTTTGTTTGTTTTTAAATAAGGCTCCTAGTTATGATGCAACCCTTCATATTATCTTCTTGTATTTTATGATGCATGCCAGTGACTGTATTGAACAAACAAAAACAGGTTCACCCAAAAATTGAATAAAAGTGGAAAATACTCTTGTAGAAGAAAGCAGTGGTTTAATTTGTACATTACTACTGGGTGTTTATTGCAGTTTATAGAAAAAGTTCACACAGGAAGACTTAACACTTGCAATGCAAGCAAATACTACTGCCCTGTAAAAATTATGTCTTTACTTTACCTGTGCAGATTTCCTGGAAAGACAAAGAGGTAGGATTGAATGCTTATTACTCACCTTTACCCTCTTGTGCACGTACCTTGCTATTTATTCTCTAATTTCTCAATGTATGACCAAGATAACCTGTTACCAAGCCCCAGTTGAGTTTGAGTGATTGTCCGTGTGTGTTCTACAAGACCACAGCAGATGCAAGGTAGTAACACGTATATTGAGAACTAAGATACGTTGCGTTGTGCTACATTGGCTGTGGACTAGAAGTGAGCGTAAATTACATTTTTTTTGTTTGTTTCATGTGTATTTGGGAAGATAAATGCTGCACTTTTAAACTATGTATGCATAACTATATAACATAACTATATCAACATTAATCTGTCTTCAAAGTGTAACTTTTATAGTTCATCTTTAGAAAGGTGGCATCAGTGTTGCCTAGTGTAATCTTTTTGTTTCTATGACTAATTGTGCAAGTTTAATGTTACTTTTTTAAATAAAGAAAACAGGCTTCTACTACCTGAACAGCCCTGGTCAGCCATCTGCTGGAAAGAGGATACAGCAAAAATCCAAAGATCCATTTGTGTTTCTTGTTTTAACCCAACCTGTGCCTTTCACAGAAAGTAATCCTGGGACAGCCTTTGAAAGGTCCCACACAGAGACAATATTGCTTCTCTGCATAGCTGGCCTGCTAAGGCATCTAACTAAGCAGCTCACCAAAAATGCTCTGTATTTAGCTGTGGAGCTTTGCCAAAGTCTACATCCTTTTTAGTCATTAACTATGTCATCTTTTGATATATGTCTGAAGTATTTACAGTTTTTGCATGATCAGATGTTTTCAGGCTTAACAAAACCCACACTCCTCTATAGTGTCTATGGATTGTCCAGGTCTAACATTTCAAAGGTTTGCAAGATCCTCTCCTTATGTCTGAGAGAATAAAAATAGCATTCAGTTTAATTAACATCAGCAAAGGTATGCTGCAAATAGATTTGCTCTGTTACTGGCTTTCTTCATTTCTTAATTTCAAGATGTTAAGCTTTCCAATAAATTTAACCATTTTTTTCTGGAGGAGAGGAGAAACTTCTTCCTCTTTCTCAATAGAGAGGAATTGTTTCAATTCAAATATTTGTTTTGTTGTTGAGAAAGTAGTGAGGAAGTGAAGTTATTGCTATGATGGACTAAGGATATAAGGCAGATGAGATTATGAGAAGGGGTAAATTAGCAACTGGTATAATACAATTACCCCATTTCCTTGCAAACTTCCCTGTTTGTTTCCTTTGCAGGACCATTTAGTAAAGAAAAGGGGAAAAAAATCACAATTCTTGACCCTGTTGACACATCTGAAGATCTTCCCCTACAACAGTGAGAGCATAGCTCAAGAAAGAGGGCTGAGCAATTTTGTGTCTGGCTACAGTAAATGCCAGGCCAAATCTCATCGTAATTAAAAGCATTTTGGAAGCTGTTTCCAATTATTGCAGCTGCCATTGGACCACGTTCCTCTCCTTACCCACACCCCCTCCTGGTCACG
The DNA here is from genome assembly GCF_000700745.2 of Antrostomus carolinensis. Classification (NCBI taxonomy): domain Eukaryota; kingdom Metazoa; phylum Chordata; class Aves; order Caprimulgiformes; family Caprimulgidae; genus Antrostomus; species Antrostomus carolinensis. The sequence continues at coordinate 19,300 of NW_010328289.1, read as the reverse complement.
GAGGAGTGGAATTGTCACTGGAGCAGCTCCACACACACCCACAAAACACTTCTGCTGCGTCCATCCTCACACAGCACGGGAGGAAGCTTTCTCTGGTGGGTGAAGAACAGAGCTCATAGCTGTAATCGGGACTTGCAACTGAAAGGTTACTTAGGAGGCAAGTGCTCCGGTTTCCCAAAAGCAGGCTTAAAAGGCTGTAGGGTATATTTTCAAAGCACTGTGCAGGATTTCAACCATGTGACTCATTAGTGTCAATGGGAATCATGTTGTTAAAACTTTGTGCAATGCTTTGAAAATGTATCCCTATATGTCAATTTTCTTTTCTAGGCAAAATTATCAAAAACAGACCTTCTGGGCCGTTTTTTTTTAAAAAAAGGTTTTCAGTATTATATGCTAATAAATCAATGGTTTAGCAGGCTTGATCTGCTCTTGTTCCTTCCTCCTCCGTCTCCACTTTCTATTTTATCATTGACTTTGATTTTATGCAGAGTTATAGTAGCATATAGTTTTTTCAGACATCGCCTGGAGGAAGACAACTGCGAAATCTCAGAGACTGGATTGCAAATTATATGAAAAGCAACAATTGTGATATGGAGGGATAATAATATTTGTTGCATTTCAGCTATAAAGCAGCATTAGTAAGGAAAAACATATTTAGATTTTTTTAATTTACTGTTTTCATTCGCAAATTGCAACAAATCAACCCTTACTTATTAAAAAAATATTGAGTTTGAAGGATTTGGAATTATCTTTTCAGGATAACGCTGGGATTTGCTAATAATGAAATACCGTATGTGTTTAGCAAAAAACCAAACTAGTATAATGAGATCTCTGTTTTCCCAAGAAGAATTATACTTTCGTTAATTCCATTGAATACACAGAGAATTACCCTGAAATGCTTGTAAGCTCTGAACTACAACAGAGCGATGAATTGTGTATTCCTATTAGCTGCATTTTGTATTTGGTCAGAACATGCTGCTATGCTTATGATCCTTAATAGAGTTAGAGACATCTTCAACAAATAGTTTATTACTTGTGGAACAAAAAGGTGCATCATTTCTATAAGCTCCAAAGCTTTTCACCTTCAGATCATCAGTTCATGCCTGTCCTAGGAACCGCATCTTAATTTGAATTAATCTCTGGAATAAAATGACTGCTGTCTGTGTGCATAGCGTATCATATGCTTCTGTAGCTCCATTTCGCAGCCGGCAGCTGTTCCATTCAGTAATTGCTCTTTTACAAGTCTCAGCAAAGACAGAAGACTGGAATTACACCCTCTATTTCTCTTGAAAGTCACTGTTGTGGAACAGTTTTGGGATAGTGTTGTCGTTAAGAAAGCTTGTATGCTGCTGCTTTGTGATTGTACATGGTGACTGGTAGTCAATCAGAGCAGGAGTGTCTCTTAGGTAATCCAAGTTGAAAAGAAAACAGATCTGTCTTCATGATTGCTAAATAAGAGAATAAGAAAATGCCAGAATTCTCCAGCTAACTAGACAAAGGTAGATAGAAGTACTCCTAGAGAGGACAAACAAAGTGCACCCATCCACTTACCTGCTTATTTTTATCTTCATTCTTCCTTTCCAGAAAGAAATAACATTTTTATCCAGTCTGCTATATTCCTTAGCTTTCTGACAATATTGTTAGCTTATGTTATGCCCTAACTTAAAAGAATAGGATCATTTATTTAATGATAATTTTGTCTAATGACGTCCTCTTGTGTTCCAAGAGCCCACTATTTATATAGCTTAAAACATACTCCCTCTTATGGCTTCACAGAAGATGGCATAGTGCCACTGAAAAGTGGATATCTGGATTATAACACCAAATGTAAGGATGCCACAAGAGTTACTTTGAGAGAGACAAGTTCCAGCACATTTTCCAGTAGTCACATTTCCTCCTTTTTTATTTATAACACCTTTTTTTTTTTTTCCCCCTGGCATGCAAAAGAGTTTTAATATGCTTCCTCTGAAGTGTTTGGGAAAGTCTACCTTCTGCACTATCTTGCAGTGTCATATGGGTTTTGGGAAAGATGGTTGTTAGAGTGTGAGTCAGAGAATATAAGATGATCAGTGAAAAATTTGGAACTGTGTTCTGTACCCGATAGTCAGCAGTCATCCAAAGTATAATGCGTAGGAAAAGCCTGAGGTAGAAAAGTTAGTTTGATTTGTTGTTTTGTCTGATGTAAAGTGTGGCCAGCAGCAGTTATTTCAATTTAAACTGTAAAAATGAGAGAGAAAGTGAGAGTAGATGCCTGGAGATTCAGCATAAGCAGAGCTATGAAAACTTGAAACTCAGCTCAAACTCAACAAATAAGGGCTCTTATGCCTTTTTCCCATCATTGTCTTGTTACTGGTAGGGTAATAATTTCTCTGTTTCTGTAATAATTCTTCTCAGTAAAGCTCAAAGCTCTAGAAACATGGTTGTGCTCTATAAGCTCTTTATGCAGGTGGCAAAACTGGCACACAGAGGGTCTGTCTTCTGACATGCTGCCCTGAAATCCCACCTTTCCCCGGTGCTGTCGTTAGCGTCGTGATTCTTGCCTTTCCTCTGCTCACAACACATCTGTTTTGTTCTCTGCAGAAATTTTAAAAGTCTTTTGTGTTTGGATATCGTGGTAATAAATGTAATATAAAACTTCAGTGAGAGAAAGAGCGCTAATTTTCTAAAAGTTAGGGTTCAGGGTTTCTTAAGGTACCAACAGGAGAAATTGTAATAGATTTCTGTACACAAGGGTGGTAAAGTCACTCTTCTAGACTAAGTTGATGTACTGTGAATCTCATTACAGTCATTACCATTATGATGAAGTAATCTTACTAAAATACTTTCCACATTGAGAATGAGGGAATTCTATTTCTATGAAGGTAATGCTAGTTACTTTCAGCTATATGCTTTTCATGAGAACACAAAGGGGAAGATCTAGAAATGATAATGAGATATATATTTTGTGACTGCAAAAGTAATTTTAAAACATTAACCCTGTTATCCAGTAGATTTTCATTCTTTCACCAAGTGGACATGCTGCCTCATTGCCTCCTTTTCCAAAGATGTGTCAGTTTAGCCTCTAACTCTCAAGGTAGAACAAAATCTGCATCTGTAATGAAATCCCAGGGAAGCTATATTCTGTCTAATTAAGCCTGGTTTGTAAAATCAACAGAATACATAGTTTACTTAGACTTTCCAGGGGTTAATGGCTTGCTGCTTCTCATATACTCTGTCGTAACACAGAAGTATGCAACTTCTGTTGTATTTATTATTTATGTAACTTCAGATTATATTTTGAGTTCATCCTCCACTTTTCTGTCTGTTGGAGGAAGCAAAATATCTTTTGTGTTCGTCCTCTGAGTTTAAAGACTTATTTCCTACTAACCTCTGTAAGCACACTGCCAACTCATTCTGTGATGATTATACCGTTTCCCCTTGGATCTGGGTATGTTACAACCAAATTACTACAAATAATATACAACTGGGCTGATACAGAATTTAAGTAGAAGGGCTGAGGACCACCACAGCTTGATAACCCAAGTACTTACTATATTATACCTGTACCAGTCATTAACCTGCCCCAGGCTCCTCTTTTTGGAGTGTAGCTGGAGAGTAGACACTGGGCCTATGATCAGCAGGTTGACAGAAGGAGATCTGGCACTGGATCCATTACACACATTGCTTTGGAGCTCTTTAGATTATCAATCTTTGAACAACTGAATTGCTCATGTAGGTGCAGAAGTTTGAACTGTAAATGCCAGCTAGGCTACTAATTTGATCAAAAGCATGACTGAACCAGGTACCAGAGCAGCAGGTGGAAAGACTGACACAAAACTTTTCAGTGATAATCCATGAATTCTGTATTCTAACCTGTTATGGAAAGAATTATAATAAGTGCTGAGTTAAACCAACTTTTTTATAGAGAAAAAAAACAAAAGGGAAAAATAGCTCAAGATCAGTCACCCCTTTGGCAAATTCAGTTTAGCCTAAATTAATGGAAAATCTGGAAAAGCATGAAGCGCTCCCACACCTTGAAGCTTTGCACCCCACAGACCCATGGGTCTGCCAAGGTCTGGCACTTTGCCTGGGCTAATAAACTCTCTGACAAGTGGGAGCACTGGGGATCTGTGTGCCGAGGTACCCTTGTGGCTCATGTCTGGCAGAGCTTAATGATTCAGGTTCAGCATTGTGTGAGAGCAGCTGCACTGCTGCTGGACCCAGTCCCAGAGCTGGCTCAAAGTTTCTCAGCAGCATAATGACTCAGCCTTGCAGTGGTGGCTGAGAAATATTGGAGCAGGTAAAGGAGAGTGGGGGAGGGAAGGGGGATTTGGAACAGTTAGTAGGGTTTTTGTAGCGCTGTTCATGGAGGGGTTACAAAATTTTGTGTTATGATTTTGCTGAGGGAATGGACTGGATGGAGTTAGTAATGTTTTGAGTGGAGGAGTCCATAGAGAGCTGACAGATTTGGGAGCTTACAAGAAGCTTTCTCCTTCCGTCTCTACTTCTGGGACTCCCTTTCAGTTTTATTTCACAAGCGTTGAGCCTCCTTCTTTTTAGTCCATCCTTTGCAAAGGTCATGAACCATCTCTTCTCTCCTCTAATGCAGTCACCTGCTCTGAGCCCAGCCTACACAGGCAAGCACTTCTCCTCTGGGGTGGGAAGAAGGCCAGGAAGGACACTAAGGGGAAGCAAGTCTTGTTCTTCAAGCCTTTGCTGAGGGCCTGGAAAAGCCCCAGGAGCCCTGCTGGGCCACAGACCTTGCTGATCCTGACCCCCACATGTGGGTGGACACCCTGGCCCAGCCTCAGACCATCCCTGTCCCCAGGGAGGTGCCCCATGCTCAGGGCTGGGGCTCTCCCCACTGCACCCCAGCTGCCCTCCTCCTGGCTGGAGTGGTGGGATGGTAGTAACCAAGCTGCAGTAACTTACTGGTCAGGCTGCTTGTTCTTATCCCTCCATAACTGCAAGGTAATTCAAGACTGTATGCCTTGCATTGATTGAAAATGGTTTTTAAATGCCAAAAATGCATTTTAAAGCATTTTCCTAAACCAAGATGGAAAATTTATGGAGTCAGATTAGATTATCTCAGATTTTGGTAGCTACCATATTTCTAATATTTCTAGACACTCATGAAATCAGCTGTTGCTGCACTGTATTTTTTCTTGTGTCATATTTTATTTTTAATTTCATTTCCACAGCACTTTGTGTCTTTTTCCCATATTTTGCTTTCTATACAAGACTTCTTTCTCTCCCATAATCTTAATTTATTTCTGTTCACCTAGTTTTCATTGAATGTGTCTATGTGTGTTCATTCTTCTGCACATACTTTTCATTTGTAATTTTGAACAGTTTTCTCTGGTTATATCTTTTTTTTTTTCCCCTCTCAATAGTAGGTTAGGAGAAGAAATAAGGGTGGGGAACAACTCCTGTAGGAAAAATGGTTTCAGTACTTGGTGAAAAAGTTGCAAAGTAATTAGCATTGTTGCAAAATATTGTTAAGCAAACTTCAGAGTCCTTGTAGCTGTAGAGCCTGGTGAATGAAACTGAGCTCTTTGGGAAAGGTGAGCACAAGGTCAATGGGCCATGGAAATCCCTCTCTGACTTCAAAAAATTGAGTTTAAGATGAAATGTCACTTCATCTGTAGATATTTTATTAGTTTCTCTTTTTAAGTGTATTTTGCTTAAGTTGCTGTCTCCTTCGTTTCTTCTCACTTTCCTCCATTTCCTATTTCTTGTGCTGTTTGATCCTTTGTTCCACCTGCTGTCTTTCTCCACCTTCCTCTCCTGCCTGATCAGCACTAGAGATAAAGGCCCACATGATGCTTGCTACAAGCACAAAGGAGCATTGATTTTGTTATTAGTCAGTAAGGTACAAATAGATGTCAGTTCTCATGAAGACAGTTTTCACACATCTGACTCACTGGGGGATGATGTTGCAAGTATTTGAAATAATGAAGGTTTTGGTCCAGTTGCTGTGTGAATTGAGATGCATAATTACATTTATTTTATTTTCTATTCCAGTTTTTCTCTCTGTGTGTGAGTGTATGTGTTAATTTTACCAATCTGTTTTTGTTTCAGGTGCCTCCAAGTACTGTTTTCACTAATGTTGTTATTACATTTAAGTTCTTTCCCCATATTTCATGAAAACTACCAGCCAAAAGATCAAAAGCTTTTCTGTGCAAAACAGATTGTTTAAACAGCTGAAATACTTCTTACATGTGTCTGCATCTACTGTAGATTTCTATGAAGTACTAAGTATCACACATTTAGGCATCTGCCGTCTTCGAAGTGATTTCTGAGTAATGGATGTGAACAAGTCAGCTCTTCAGATGGCAACTTTCCATAACTGTATTCAATTTTGAGAGTGCTGTTACTTGATATTGCTTCTTTTTCTGGTAAATTTTATTTCCAAATTTCATTTTCATTATGTTTCTTTTTATACCATCTCCATTATCTATCCCAAGGGGGAAACCAAGACAAGTACTTTTGAAATAATAATAACACAGAAACTACATTTGTATTCTTTTAAAGTTGGGATTTATATCCTCTCTCGCAAATCATGGAAATTCATAACAATAGGCTCATCTGAGTTCAAGACGAACAGAAAAACATTCCATTGACTTCAGAAAGTTTTGAATCAGGACTTGTACTGTGTTCTTTGGAGTATCAATGAAGCATTTGTGCTTTAAAATATTTCTATAAATTTTTTGTCCTCCATTTGTCTTTCCATTCCTTTCTTAATTTTTGACTTCTGAAGGTTCTGCAGACAAACTCTGCATGGAGAAAGTCCACTTCAGCAGTTTTGCATTTGCTACCTTTTGTTTTTTCACTGATTGCCTACTTGGTTATATGTAATGCAAATTAATATCTATATTCTCTTTTTTTTCTTAGATGACTGGTATTTTCTTTCTCTTTGAAGCAGACAGGTCCAACATTTTCAAGTTCTCTTTCTATGACATCCTGCTTTATGTCCATTTTTGCTTTCAGTTCCTAATTCCATTTGATTTTGCAATACCTTTATTGAGATAGCATTCATAGTACTGACTGTATTTACAGAGGAGCATGAAGTCAAAGTATAAATAATGGTATCATTCATACAGAACATTTCTCACCACCACCACCTTTTTGTGCCCCTTTACCTTTTGTTTGTCTTTTTGACCTTATCTGGGCATTGAAGTGACTTGGCTGTCCAGGGCAATGTCTAGGTCCCTCTCTTTAAATAAACCTGTCAGTTTAGAACCCAGTAGTCTTTAGGGAATTATTTTAAAATCTGTGTACCCACAGATGGTGGGCTCTTTTCCAAAATTCCTTGATTGTTCTTTTATTTACTAGTTAAGAGGCTTCATAATAGTTTTAATGTTTCTCACAACAAATGGTCAATAAACCTCCTGAGCTGGTGGGAAGAACTTACTCCAGAGAGAGGAAGAATGTTTTATTCTCTCTAGGTTAAGAAGTTTTCTAACAGTGTTATATATGAGGGTGGTAGTGTGCTGTACTCAACTCTAATTCCATACACTGTTCTCTCAGATGTTAAAATAAAGATTGTTTTAGGTCAGCAATAGCTCATTTGCAAAGTAAAACATTCAGATTATTGCTTTCCTGTGTCGTTGTTAATTACAAAATTATGGGGGTTTTTGTTTTTTGTTTGGTTTGATTTTTGGGTTTTTTTAAAAAATTTGCTTGCAGTGGGGGAAGAGAAGAAGGAAAAATACCTGAATTTGCAGGTCTTCATGTGTGCACACATATCTCTAATTAAAATAGAACAGATAAAGGTTTTTGTTTTGTTTTTGTTTGTTTGTTTGTTTTCCCCCAGAATATGGGGGAAATAAATTCTGTCCAGCTGAAAGCACAGTAAATAAATTGCATTCCTGAAGGGAGTTTCTATTCCCAATGCTTAATATTGGAGTAATACTCCAATTCACTCTCCTAAGGCAGGAATTTTGTGATTTTTTTTTTAGGGGGAAAAGAACAAGCTCCTTTGTTATGTGTGTATTTAGTTAGTCAGGTCCTCTAAAGGTTAACAACTCTTCTCAGTGCTAATGGAGAGACTTTTCTTTATGTGAATGCTATGTGTTTGGTTATGTCCTTTGAATTGTTCAACATTATTGTACATTTCCTGCAGGCAAAGTAAGAGTAAATTGCCCAACCTTTCCAACAGCTTAGGATGGAACTGGGCTGATGAAGAGTTGCACTTGCTGATTTTAGGGGCTGAATTCTGATCTCAGTGAAATCAGTTTAAATTTTCCCCAAAAGCGGGTCAGCTATTTCAGATTTACACCAAAGCAGCAGAGCAGATTTTGGCTGCAGGTCTGAATTTGGCTGATAGGCTGTAATGCAATTACTTACTGAAACTCTAAAAATAATAACAGATGCTTTACCACTTCTTTAACTGATAGGTTTTGGGACACAAGTTTCTTTAAGAAGAAAAGAATTTGAAACTCCTTAGAAACTTATTCGTCTTATCTGGCAGAAAAAAAATGTGTAGCATTTTAGCTTGGATCTGCTGTTAGTGACTGATGGGTCAGCTTCAGTTAAAGACTAGGCTTGCCTAGTTTCTTATAACTTGGCCATAAGTTTTGGAGGACATCTGCAAATCATTGAATGAATCAGAAAAAGTACAAATTCACAACATTTCTACTCTCTTGAGCTGCATTTGATATTTCCTGTTTTTAAGGTTTCCTTGGTATCTAACACATAGGCTGCTAAACACCATCTGCTCCCAGTGACTCAGATCTACAGACCTTCGATCAATTTATCTTGTCAGGATTAACCAATTTCTATACTGGAGGGAGGAAGTTACCATTTTTTGTGAGCATAAATACTGAGCAAACATCCTCTGTATTTCTGTGCCGTACAAACCCCTCTTTGGTGTGTTCTGCATTGTAACTGCAGGCGCCTTTCTCCCCATTAGCCCAAATCCTATCAAGGACACTCTTGGCAAAGTTTTATTCTGAACCTAAGGTATTGTCAGTAATGAATTGGAGTTGGAGCTCTGTGACTAAAGTGGGCTACTTTTTTTCTTCTTTTGAATACCTGTTTTCTTCCAAACAATTTTGTTTAAATATTTTTATTTATTCTCTGTAAAGAACAACAAAGGGGAAAAGACAAAATGAAACAGTTATGCCATGGCGAATTCAATCTGCTTCTGTTTACAAAGTAAGACGACTTACTTTTGTTCATTAGTTCTCTAAGTGGAGGAGTTTCAACTTTTTTGATTTGTAAACCTGTAAATGTTGCTAACAAACATGGAGACCCTCTGTACAATTCCAGTACTGATGTCCTTCAGAAGCTTTTGAAACCTCAGGGATCTGTGGATCACAAGCAAGAAATACTTCTATGGAGCAAAATGTGTATGAGACAGGTAGACTATGATTGCTACATGTGGATATATAAATACATATCTCTGTATGTATATATGGACATTTAGTCTATCTGTTAATTATTTTCTGTGACACCAGGTAAATTCCAAGAGAATCTTGAAATTTGAAACAGTTACAGGTACTAGAGGTAACAGTAAGCACGTTAAACCTGTTCCTCCTCTGGGCCTACACACGTGCATTTCAGTTGTTGAAGTCATTGATTCAGTCGGAATTATTCTGGTTCTCTGCCATAGATCCAGTTATCTGCATTCACACTTAGCTGAGACAAGGGTAGCCAATTTACCTGGTGATGTTTTAAAACCCCCTAGTACCAGTACAAGCTAGTGCGTGCTTTCCTAGCTGTGGGTATCTATCCAGTGTCTCTTTCTTTCAAGGTGATCCTATGGACTCTTTTATTTTAGTCTTTTTATTGAGTGTGCTTGGGATGTAATAATTTAACAATCACATATATACAAAAATCTAATCTTCTTCAAACCAGCAATGCACTAGTGCCCACATGACTCCAAATACCAAATTTAAAAACATGACCATTCTATACAGTTCTGTGATGCAACTTTGTTTTTTCATTTTGAAAGTTTTTGCAGCCATTCTACTTTTTTAAAAAATGTATTTTATTTTAACAGTGCTACTCCTCAGAATGGGAATTAGCCCAAATTGCAAAGGTTTCAAAAAGTTAAGAAAACACAGGATTATGCTGGAAATCCAGTCTATAGGAGATGTTATTGGATGACTGCGATGTGTTAGCTGCACCAAAGGCTTCAATGCACATGGATCATATCTGGGACACTTGCTTGATCCAGGATGCATGCTGTAATTATAGACTAAGCTTTTATTCCATTGGGAGTTCAGATCCCAGGTAACAGGCTCAGCTCCTGATGTGATGTTGGAATCCCGTGTTCCTTTCCCCTCTCACCTGCTCTGTAACTCTATTCTGTGATTCTCTATCCCAGGACTGAACAGCAATCTTTCCAATTCCCCCCACCCCGGTCACTATGACCATCCCAGATGCATTTGACATCGGAAGTGGTCTTTACTTAGAAGCCTGTGAACTAGTCTATTAATGTGCTCTCTGTTCACAACAAACTATTATTTATCCATCTATAGATATCTGCAGAAAATAAAGGTGAAATAAACTGATTCCCACTAAATCTTACTTATCATTGTAAATCTTACTTCATTGCAGAGGCTGGTGAATTCTACTTAACTCATATATGGTCCCCTCTGTCTAGCAAACATTAGCTCAGGGGTTATTAGCTTTTTCCCCATAACTTTTTTTTCTCTAGGCCTTTTTATTTAAAAAAAAAAAAAATTATTAGGTCATTGTCTTAGGACTAAGACTTATAGATGGTATATGGAGAGAGTATTTCCCAATTTTTTTTTCTGCTGTTCTTAAGTATCATTGTATTTCTTTCTGAACATATGATCTCTCAGCCAGCCATGGCTTTGTCTCCTGTTTTTTTCTCACAGTGACCCTTTCTGATATAGCTCCATGTAGGCAAGCGAGTAATAAGGGATCATTAGAATATTCACTATAAACTAGTAAAGAGATTTCCTTTATTCCTCAGTTCTCCCCTTTTCCATATTCCCTTTATCTTCCTGCAGGGAAAAGAACAGAGTGGGTTGGTTCTTTAGGGAATTCCTGTCTCTCTACTCCTAGTTAGGGTATCTGCTGCTGTCTTCTGAATACTTTTGTCATGGGAAAATCATTTCTATGTTTAACAGAACCTTTCTCAGAGCTTCTGTTGGGCCTTATGAAAGCTTTACCACTTACTGGGGTGCCCTTACTTCTTTATTATTCTTGCGTGTTTTGTTGTGGGGTGTGTGCAGCCAAAGAGATAACATGTTAGTACACAGTTTTTGATAATATGCAGACCTACTGCTAAATGAATGGGCTTTTTTTCATTTCTAGCTTAGATTTTTTTCCCATTCCATAGTTGGGATAACGCACTTCTGTTGTTTTATTGTCCTTCATCCGTTCAGTCAGCCCTGCATCTGAACGCTTCCTCAATATCAGACTTATCCTTTTCCTGAGACTGGATAAAATTATCAATTGTATCAACATATGCCAAGATAAATCCCCCGATCCCTTTCAAAAGGCAGATAGTCCAGATGTTGAAAAGTAGCTGAAGAATCCTTGTGTTCAAAGTGTAAAACCAGGAAACTGGGAAGAGATACACATGTTCCGAATGCCAATAGCAGTCTGGCTAGAGTGCCCAACAACCTTTTGTACTGTAATTTCTAGTCCTTGCCCAACAGCAGCGTGAGTTGCACATCAGCACTCTGCTCATGCTAATCCACTCGGAGACTGATAATCAGCCATGTGAGCACCCGCAGCTTTGGTGATGTGCGCCGACTCTTTTATTGTGAATTGATCTGCAAATCCACCATCCCTCTAAATTCTCATCTAATTAGCAGGTAATCTGTCAATTCTTGTTTAGCACATAGAGTCCTGTTTCCAGCCTGTGAGAACTGACTCAGCAGGGCTGCTGTGCAGCTCTGATGTTTTTGCTTGCTTTTCCCTTTTTAATTTTTTTTGTTGTTGTTTGCACTTTGCATCCCTGTATTCTGAGAAAAGATATTCTGGGTCAACTACATGAGTCTGAAGGGATGTGAAGCATCTTCACCTGCTTCATTCTGCTTGAAAAGGAGATTTTCAATAAATGCCCATTTTGTGAAGTCCTCTTCTCCCTTCAGGAATATTTCCCTGACTTCTCATAGTAAAAGATCTGTCAGTTGTTTCTTCAGTTTTATGAAGAAAGGACCAGTATTCAGCTCTTTCTAAAACACAGTTATTGCAAAATATATATGCCTTTCCATAATAAAACAATTTCCAATGAAACACTGTCTGCTTACCTTGAAAGCAATATAGAGGTGGTCTTGGAGTTAATTATTCTTCCCTTGTTTTTTTTTGTTGGGTTGGTTTTTTTTTGGTAGTATCTATACCATAATCAGGAATTTTAAATGAAAGGATGGGGAATATCTTTGAAGACTGCTCATGACTGACTTTCTGGTTCTGTCAGTGGTCTCATAATATTGTCAACTCATCATCCTTTTGTGTGGTGTTAGAAGCAAATCAGATAACTTTTAGTACAAATTCCCAATGAAACAATATTCTTGATGGTTTACTCTTGTGAGTGCTGTGGTACACTGCGTCCTTCATGGGAAAAGGCAGCACAACACAGATTTCTTATAGTTGGTAGATATCAAACATACTTGGTATTATTTCAGACATATCAAAAATACTTGGTATTATTTCAAACATACTGCTTTTGTTTCATCTGTAGTTTCTTAAGGCCGTTAGCACTAAAAATGTGAATCAGACGTGCCCTCATACTAAGACTTGTCAATAGCCAGATACCAAAAGGCTATAAAACAGACTCCCATGAGAGCAGCACTTTCACAGTAACATAAGGCAGCCATGTGTATGAATACTTCATCCAGGTCTATTAGGCGTCTATTAATTTTTTCACACATTACCGTATTAAAAAAACCCCAACCTTCTAATTTTTTGCTATTGGCCTTACTCTCATTTTTTAAAACATTGCAAAAGCTGATGGGAAGCAAGACCTCTAAGAACTGAATATCCAGCCTTTTGAATATCAATACAGGCTTTTGCACTTTACTTTGCTGGGTCATATTAATTCACTTTAGATTTTGTTACACTATAATAGTCTTCAGGAATTTTTCTAAAATTAGACCTGCAAGAAATATTTGATGTGAAATTGCTTAGATTTGAATATGAAAAGCGTCTGCAGATCAGCACGTTTTGGACAATGTTCTGCAATGTCTCTGGAAAAGGCTGTCAGAGCTGGGTATGAATATAATTTTGCATTGTGTGGAAGTCTGGAAGCATTTATAAGTAGATTATATGGATGCATTTGACTCTGAGTGTTTGGGCAGAGAGTGGACAAGTGAAAAAAATCCCAGGCCTCAAACTATATGTTATCCATTTCAAGTCTAGCCTGCTCTCAGAAATTGGTTGAGAAGATTACTTGTTTTCTTTTCTCTATGGAAATAGTGTCTTAGATTTTAGTGATCTAATCAACAAAAATAAGCAAGAAACTGCTTTTTTTTTAGGTGGTAGGGACTACCATATTTCTAAGAGTCATTCAAAAATGTATGTAGGATCTATCTATCACTTCATACTTCTAGTAGATACTAGATACTACTAGTATCTACCTTTGAAGCTCAAAGACAGGGAAGGAGAGAGGGAGAGAATTGGCTTGCTCTTGACATAAGTGAGTTAGAATGGATAAAACTGGATCTGTTTCCTTGTTCAAGGACTTTTAGCACAAGGCATTGCTCATGGGGATGGGTGAGAACAAGGAAACCTTGGGGACAAGGCACGATATTCCAGTCTGAGACTTTGGAGATACATATAAATATTTAGATTTTTCTCCAAAATAATCTTTGAGCACTTTGGACTTCTATCTTATTCTTACAGGTAGCTGAGCATAGCTGAATCTGTTCTTCTACAAAAGGCTCAGCATGTTTTTAAGGCCAAATACTTCTTGCACTGTGAACAAGTGGAACAAGGAAGCAACACATTTTGGGATTCAGGGCAGAGAAAACTGTAGACAGCATTAAAAAAAAGACTTACGTAAAATCTACCTTCCCTCCTGCTTCTACTCCCTGGGTCTTCTCAAAGGAGCATATGACTTCTGTGAATGGACAGGTCATGCACTGAGTAATGTTTTGGCTCTGTATTTACAAGAGAGGTAATGGATGCTGGCAGGGGAGCACGCTAGGAGATCTGTCCCATCTGTTAAGATCTGCTACAGACTCCACTGGAGATAGCTCAGTGTATTGTCTTTCTATGAATCATCATTTCTCCTCTAACAATGTGCAGAATTCAGCTCAGCATAGCTGGTAATGCTTTGGGTACATGTGAGGTAAGAAAGCTATTTTCTACAGTTCCTGCTCTGTGCTGCTGTCTTAGGTGTCTTAGTTTTTAAATTCACTCTTACATTATTCTTCTCATCTGAGAGCTTCTGCTGTGTTACCTTCTAGAGGAAACTCGCAGCAGAAGAGCGCGTTTGTAGCAGTTTAAGGAAAGGACCTGCAATGTAATATCTTTTCTTTCTTTTTGTTCTAGTTTTACTTTTTTCTGAGCAAATAGAGTCATTCTGAGTGACTTTTTCCCAAGTTTGAACATACCAGGAGTGAATTTGGCCTGAAGACAGAATGTAATATAATGGACAGAATGTGAATTATTAACTTGGAGGTTAATGAAATCTGAATGACCAGTGGAGTTTCTCCAAACACACTTTTTAAATATAAAAAGTGAGTTCTTGCTCTCTTTAATCAGATTATTGGCTAAGGTTCAGGAATCATTTGGCAAAATTATGTAGCTTATTCAAGCTAGGTTTACATAATAGTTCATAATAGAGGAAAACCTTGTATCGTGATCAACCTTCAAAATCACCACCAGCCTTCAAAATTCCAAACTAAAGTATAAAGAACCACAGAAACGGATATAGCAGTGCCCAGAGAAATACCTTTATTCCCAAAGAGCTCAGCTGTAATAAGCAGAGCTCGTTGTTTTAAATAAAAGATTTTAACCTTTAGAAGACCACGATTTTAATAAGCAACATTAATCCTGTTTTGCCTTTGTATAATTTATTTCTTTTCCGAAGAAAGTTAGGTTTTTGATAGGTAAATATTAATATATATTGATTTACAATTAAAGATTGGTTTTATGCTTCATCTAATATTTCTCTTTGCTAACCAGCAGAATGCTTTATATATAAGTGAAAATAGAACTTGCCTTTTAAAACTTAAGGAAGATTCCTAACTAGTATTATGTTATAAAATAGTAAATAATATCTCTTATTTATTGGAATACTTGTTCTTATTCACTGCTAGGTAGAAATGCCTTTGGATAGAAAGAGAAATTCAAGTAACAGTGCAGAAAACCAGCTTTCTGAAAACAATCTGATCTGCCAAAAAAAAAAACAAAAACCCAAGTATGCGGAATGTGCTGGATGCATAGAAAAAATAAGATTAATTTAAAACTTACTTCTTTGGAAGAAATTTTACCAGTAAATGGTCAGCTTATTATTTCAGGTCATTCAGTTTTCAGAATTTTAGAACTAGCACATCCAAGTCCCTCAAACTTTTTATTCATAGCTTGGAAAAGGAAAACAAATTTTCCTACTATTCAAATCCAAATCAGTTTCTTGGTTTGAATGAATTCATTATTGACTTGGCAAAACTGCATAAATAGAAATGGGGAGAATGTTCTCTTTGGAGCTGTAAAAGAGCCTATATTGGTCGTGAGTTTATCCCTTAACATATTCTGTTTCCATGGGGTAAGGAAAAGACTCCTCCAACACAGTACCTGGTATCTGTTTAAAAAAACCCTTCAGCAGTAAATATGGATTTCTTTATTATGATTATTTTAAAAATAATTTTGAAAATCTGAATTCAAAAAAGATAAGTAGGTGACTATAATTGCAAATTAAGCAGTTAAAATGTTAAAAGGAGAGCACTAAATAAAACGCCAATTTATATGGCAGAAGCATGTTTACAATTTTTTCAAAAACTTTTGTTGACTTTGATAATAAGCAAGTGCTCAGAAATCGTGATGACGGGCTTGCATCTGCCAGCCACTTGGAAACTCACTAAAACTTGCAAAACGTCCCTGAGGGTACACCCTGATTCTAGAAACGAGTGGGCAAAGGAGCCTTCAGTACTTTTGCATTAAAAGGAATTACCAGCTCGTGCATTAGGTGTCACTGCTGCCTAATCACTTGGGATGAAACCTCCTGTGAAATGAGCTGAGGCACCGTGTGGTGGGACAGGCAGAGCGATGCTGTGGCTGAGCCGTGGATAGACCTTGTCCCTTTCCTCCTTTTGTCAAAGCTCCTCTGTGCAGCTCTTCCTCAGCTGGAGTTTATTTATATTGGACCAGTTATTTCCTTCAGTTAACAGTCCTGGGCTAATGTATCTCAAGTGTGATGCTCAATAAAGCTTTTGGAGAGACAGAGAGCCTCATCGCCGTGGCCTGTGTGTCTGGGCAGAGCTGCACGACTCACCTGAAGCTTTATGCAAGAGGGAAAGCATCCTGACGAGTTAAAAGTTTCTACATCCCGTCGAGGAGGCTTACATTTTGCAAGCAAATAAATCACACCAACACAAATAACACAAATAACTGATTAGAAGGACATTGAGTTTCAAAGGAAAATGGACATTAAGGCCATTGAGTCAGGCTTCAGAAACAGACAGCTAAATATAAGAATACTATTGTACTGGAGGGCAAATGTTTGTGTGTGAAGCAGAGCGGGAAGGTTGTCTGGATTTGCCCATGAAGTATTAAAGCCTTCCTAGGTGTTTTCATTGCAGTGTGTGGAAGTCTCGTAACCTGCGGGTTTGAAGCTGTTTGAGGTCGTACTCTCTTGTTTGCGAGTGAAAGTCAGAATCCGGGTTTCAGTTTGGGCTGTAACTCTTTTGCCTGGTAATGCAGATAAAAGCTCTCCTCTGTGCCAAAAGCATGTCATTACCTCCCCACAGTTCCTCCAGAGCCGTATTTTCCTGACCTCGTTTTTTTCTTTGATTACATGTAAATCTGTTGGGTGATTGAGTCTGTGC
This sequence comes from Antrostomus carolinensis, assembly GCF_000700745.2. Classification (NCBI taxonomy): domain Eukaryota; kingdom Metazoa; phylum Chordata; class Aves; order Caprimulgiformes; family Caprimulgidae; genus Antrostomus; species Antrostomus carolinensis. The sequence continues at coordinate 2,348 of NW_010328289.1, read as the reverse complement.
AATCTTCTGCATTTCTATGTATCTCTTTAGTGGAGATGGCTTTGAGAATCTTCCTCCCAGCATGCTGCTGATTAACCAGTGGCTCTTGCCTGGGATCAGGTGGGCTTCTGAAGGTTACTCAGTATTTACTGCAAATGAGAAAGACCAGCCTAAAATGAGCATGTCTGCTAGAATATCCTTAAGAAGCTGGCAGCAGAGGTGGCTTCAATAGGTATCAGTTCAGTGCAGAGGAGGAAAAAACAACCTATGCAATGTGTGTGTTTAGAAACAAAAGGGTTTTAAATTTATTTCTTTATTCCGGCTAAATCAAAGGACATCATAGAACATTTTGGCCCAGGAAAGTATGGTTAAACTGTACAAAATTACAAGAACAGTACCTTCTTTTTCAGTACTAAAAATACTAAATCCTAAAGGAAAAAGAAATTTGCCAGGGTTTTAGATAAGATCTGAACTCCTTCCCAGAAAATGAAGTAGGCAAATATCTCAGGAAGGTTAAAGTCACCAATGAGCTGTGAAAGCTTTACCCCACAGCTGAAGTGTGTTTTGTATCACGTATAACCATGGCCCATCGGTGTGGGGTTCTAGAGGAGCTGCGCATCTTGGCTTCAGTTGGACAAGCTAATATGACGGTGGTAGCAGCAATGGGCTGTTTTTACAGTTTGGAGGAGTTGTCGTTGCCTGGCTGTGCTTGGGGCATGGATACAAATGTTCTAGGTCTGAAAGTGATCCCTGGAAAAGGGTTTTTGTCAAGCCAGATCAAGTCCCTGGACCTTGTAGCCTCATGGATTGGAGCTGAATGGCAGAGGACGTGTCAGGGGCACCCAGCAGCTGTGCCTAGTGCATGGCCACGAAGTGCAGAGACAGCCCCCTGGGCCTCCTGGGCACAGGGACTGCCTTGGGGCCAGCACCCAAAAAGCCTTCCTCTGAGGGATGCTGGGCAGAGGGAGCTGTGGAGGGCATGGCTGGAGGGGGCCATCCCCCCCATGTCATGGTGCCACCCCCAGCCAACACAGCAGTCACAATGTCCTGGGGCAGGATAAAGGGGCCATCCTCCCATGTCCCGCTGCCATCCTACCCAGGACAGAGCTGGCCTGGGGACAGCCTGAAGGCATCTGAGGATCTCCTTGAGTAGCCAGTGGAATTACTTGGAAGGGCCTGAGGTGGGAAGATTTGAGGCTGGACAGGGTTGCTGGAGGTTCTCCACTGCAATTCCAGCTCCCAGTGGGGCCATGTTCAAAGCTCATCTGATGGATGGAAATCCTCCTTTAGCCTTTGGGGAACAGATGCAAGCTCCTCAGGAGATGAGAAGAACCACCAACACCTGGAGGTGCCTGAGGCTATCAGGCTTTTTCAGCTGGATAGCAGTGCCAAGACCAAGGGAATGCATTCTTGGCACTTGAGGAGCACTGCAGAGTCACCATCCTCATCCTCTGTGGAGCCAGTGGCAGCAGCCATAAGAAATGGGATGCACAGATGTCCCAGTGCTTTCGAGCTCCCACTGGTGTTCTGCCAGGCACAGGAAGGATCCTTGTCCCCAAGGCTGATCAGGCCAGGGGCATTTTGCTGCTCTAGGAAGCCCCTGAGATTGCCCCAGGTTGAGGGAGGAAAGGGCATGGGCAGTGCTAGTGTCCCCTGGGAGGCATGACCAGCCTGTGGGACGAGGAGGCAGGTCTTGCTCACATGCTCAGGGAATAGCTCTGGGGTCGGGAAGGAATTTCCCCCTGGGGCAGATTGGCACTGGTCCCCGGGGGTTTTTTGCCTTCCTCTGCAGCACCAAGCATGACCACTTGCAGGGTTCCTCTGGTCCATTTTAGCTGGGTTGCTGCCTGCTGCCCGTGCACCATGAAGATGGCCTCTCGTGCCCTGCAGCTTTGGGGAGGAAGGCTTTTTTTACCCCCATGTGGGCTAGCAAGTGTCTCCAGGGGTTTTTTGCCTTCCTCTGCAGCACTGAGCACAGCCCCTTGTCAGGGCTCCTCTGGGCTGTTTTGGCCAGGTGCCTGCTGCTCATGCTCCATGAATGTGGCCCTCATGCCCCTCATCCAGGGGGAGGAAGCTTTCTAGACTCCCAGGGTGAGCCCCAAGGGTGGCCCCGGGATTTGCTCCTTGTCCTCTGCAGCACTGAGCACAGCCCCTTGCCAGGGCTCCTCTGGGCTGTTTTGGCCAGGTTCTTGCTGCTGCTCTTGCACCACCAAGGCACCACTCGTGCCCTGGCTGTTCCTGGCTCTTTGCCGTTGCAGGTTTGCAGCAGGAGCGAGCTGGGCTCTTCCTTGGCTCCATTTCCCCGAGTGTTCTGGCTCATGCAAAGGCTCCAGGCTTGCTGCACCATCAGGTGCTGCCCCTTTCCAGCT
>NW_010328288.1:0-15147 GCF_000700745.2 Antrostomus carolinensis | reverse complement strand
CTCTAGCCAGGGTCAACCCACCACAAGTAGCTCATTCAGTTGTGTATTCTGGTGGGTAGAAAAAAGGGTTCCTATCCTTGCTAAACTTGCTCAGATCCTGAGGAAATCCTTAACTAACCAATTCTCTTGTGGTTTTTGGAAGGAAATTTTTTGTGGTTTAGAGGTGTATTTTGCCATGTTCTTCTCCTGCCTCACACTGTGCCTTGAAAATTTCTTACTCTTTAACAGCGTATGTTTCCAGAGAAATTTTCACCCATATAGCAATAACCAGCCAGTTACACTGTCAAAGCATGTCCAGGACCAGATTCATCTTGCATCAAATGAGTCTAGATTTTAAACTTCATATTTCTAAGCTCCTTCTTTCCCCTTCCACCTACTTTGGGATAGAAGAGTCATCTTAAAAGGTATTTCTGTCACTATTGATGTCAAGGATAATCTCAACAGTTGGTTTAACTGACAGAGTTAGTCTCCTATAAATGAGGCTGTGATTAACCCAGGAAAAGTCATACTATGGAGGGCTTTTGTGAAATAAAGGTTTCTCATAACAGTACAGTTTTGATGAAATAGTTTTGCACTTCCCAAAGTCTTCTGCTGGCAGAATTTTTCCAGTTGAGAGGTATATTGTATCCCATCTTTAATACACAGAGTTGTGATGGCAGGAGTCTGAGGTACAAGTAAACTAAGAGAACCTTTGCAGCAACCTTTAAGAGTTACAAAACCATTGAGATCTGTTACAAGAACATTGCAGAACTTCTCAGTGGCTCAGGAGAAAAATCCTCGTACAGGCAAAGCATTGTTGTTCTGTAACAGCACTAGGAAAAAATCAAGTCTCTCTGAAAAGTTTCATGTAATCCTTCTGGTGGAAAATGAGGCTCAGTTGGAGAGAATCAGTCTGTCTCTTCATACTAATAATGTGAAAGTCGATTTGAACTCATTCTATAGCACTTATCCCAAGGAGACTTTGATGTAACTGTATTTATAAAAGCAATTAGGTATTAGCATGGGTTACAGTTTTGGAAGTCTTCAGAAATCTGTCACTAAATTTATTGCTGTTCTTTTTAAGGTCTTGCTCTAGTTTGATTGACATTATAATGTGATAATTGTTCTTGGAAGGTTTCCATGAAAAGTCAGAAATGCATAGAATTAAAACCAATTGTAGCCATACTTAGACCTGAAACAAATCCTGTGTGGTGGTGTGATAGTTCTGTCATGAGTATTCAGGTTTCAGGAGCTCATGTTGGGTTGACTTCAAAGCCTTGCTTATACTGGGAGAAACCCTTTCTTCTAGGAATCCTGCTCAAGCAGATCCCAAATAGCTGCTGCTGTTCTGGTAGGCTAAGTTAGTTTTTGCTGTGGAGGTGGATACAATGCTTGCATCCAACCACAGTGTTTGAATAGTTAAGCTCCAGCATACAGGACTTTGTTCTGTGATGGATTGACAGAACATCTTCCAGGAGATATAAAGTCTTCAAAAATATACTAGTTCAAGCTAAACACAGGGACAGGAAGGTTGACAAAATGTTGTTGAACATCCTGTATTTATGAATCATCTTTAATGCAAAGGATGTAATTCTTTACAAATGGAAGTGATCCAAATAATAAATGGATGTGGTCCAAGTAATAGGACCAGAAGATACTAACCAACAAAACCCATATGCAGTCAGGGCAGGTAACTGGGGTTAGAGGGGGCAGCTGGGCTGGGCAGTGTAACCAGTAGGTTTGCATACCTCAGCCTCTCCTGACTGCTCCATGGGATGTGGGGAAGCCAGCACTAGATGCTGTTCAGATCCAGTCACTTGCAAAGGAAAGGACTTTTTTAAATCACAGTTTCTTTTTTATGCTGGAGGAAATTCAGTCCTGAATCTCCACATGAGGATGAATTGCCATATCTGCTCAAGGATGCTGATATTTTTAACTTACATTGCATCCAATTAAGAGTGCCCTCCCTCCGTTAAAGGTAGCATAGAACTTCCTTGTTATTTCTCTATCCAAATCATGTGTTTGTAGTTGGATGCTTTTGCTTTTTCTCTGCATGGAGAATTCTGAGTGTACCAAGCAGACTGAACTCTTCACAAGAAAACTGCCAAACCCTCATGTAGCCTATCCTTTAATGACAAGATAAGTAGCACGCCTGATCCATAATCTCCTTCTGACTATTCTCTGGCAGTAGTGTATAAAATTAATATCACAATAAGCTCCTGAAGGGTTGGCAGTGTCTCCATCGACTGGCTCTGGGCCTGATGCTTCAGCTCATTGTCATTATGGGCAGCTGGACTAAGCACAGAGAACACTGAATGAGAGGGAGCACTGTCATCCCAAAAGCACTTCCCAACAGCGGAGTGACTCTCTGACACAGCACCTGTGAGAGACACTAGAAGATGTGGATATTTCCATCCAATACCTGAAGGGCAGTAATTACCAAGGAAGGAATGGATTGCCATAGGTAACATATTTTTCTGAGATTAAAAGCATTTTATAAAAGAAGGTAAACAGATGGGATGGGATGAAATGATGGACCTAGAATGAGCATGGAAGATTTCACAAGTATTGCATCTAGATGAGCTTGGCAATAAAGTTATTTTACCCAACTTTCTGAGCCAGCTACAGAAACTGTGTGAGACTACAAAGAAATGTCACATTTTGTTTTAGTTCAGAAATCAGGAAATAATATGGACTAGAGTATTAAGGAGGATATTTATAGAATATATAGAGTATTTTTCTGTTATCGCACTAAGATTTGGCACTACACTAATTATATATAAGACTGAAAAGATAAAGGTAGCCTTGACTCATTCAGGTGGCATGACTCTAATGATCAAATATGGCTGTGGGCTTTTCTAAGCACACAATCATTCCACAACTTCCATATTCATGTTATTTAATAACAGTTGTAGAAGTGCTGGTTGAAAGGGAACTCTAAAGGTCTTGAATTACTCTTTAACAACCCATCTATTCATGACACAGATATTTCAGTGTCCCATCAACAAATTGTATGCAAGTTAGTATTCAGAGGACTAGTTTTCATTTTTCATAGAAGTAGACAACTGTCCTAGGGAGAATCAACCTGGACCGTTATAGAAACACTCATCAATAATGCATCTGCAGGAACTCCCAATTTCAAGGAAAGAACACTTTGTGCTTTTGGCTCAACATAAAACTTGTTATACATCACAAGAGTGTCAAAACTTTGGTTATAATTACAAGAGCTAATTAGGACACAGTCATTAGAGGAGGTACAGACCTCAGAAAGTGACAGTGTGAATTCCTTTTTCAGGATTCTTTGTGTGGGTTCAGGAGCTGTCAGGGTCATTAAATGCAGCCAGCAAATTAGCACACCCCCACAAAAATCAAGACATTAGTCTAGCTTCAACATGAGTAACTAACAGTTCTGGAAATCAAAAGGATCAAGCTCCTTCTTGTTGGCATTCGACTAAAGTCAATGGATCTGTTCCAACTAATGCTGGTTGGACCAAGGCTCTCATCATCTACTGAGCATATGCAACATAAATCTATAGAAATTGTAGGTACCATCATTTTAGTACCTTATTAATCTTCCTGAACTGTGAGATGGAAATAGAAAGGGAAGTATCTGTGGAGAATTACAAAAGCATCCTACCGAAATAACCTTTGTATTTTAGGGCAGGGACTGTTTCTTCATTACAGAACCTAGAAGAATGTCTTGTAGTACCTCTTGTATTTGCAGGAACTTCAGGCCAAAGTCCAGCACTTGCTTTCATGAAACAAAAGCGGTCACAGAACAGTTTTGAAGACCACACAGAGTTGAAACTATCAATGATAAAGTCTCAGTTCTGGAATAACGATGCTGCAGGTGTTACAGAAAATGGACTGAGGATGAAACTGAAGAATGAAACATCAATAACATAGGACCATACTGTTATGGAGTCATACATTAAAGCAAAAAAATTATAGAGAAATCTTTTCAGTCAAGATAGTCCTACCATTAACTGTTTATTATTTGAAATCTAAATATCTTTTTTTTTCTTTTGTTCTCTAACAGAAGGGATAGAAAATTCAGGGCTAAAAAAGTAAAAGAGTGCCATCTTTAGAAGAAGCAAGCAAAATCTTTAGAAGAAACAAGCAAAGAAAATATCTTCCACAACATTTTCTTGTTTCTTTCTGTGTAATTCTAAGAGCCAAAAAGGTTTTCAATGTGACAGTGTAAAATGAAGGGGAATGAAAGCGATATATATATATAGATATACAGACCACTACCACCAGCACTAGTCCCCAAGGACATATAGTACAACAATGATGTTCTGCTAGTTTCCTTAGCTGAAAACCAAAGCTCTTCTTAATAATAATAAAAAAAATAGAATGAAAAATATGTCACTAGCCTTAATGAATAGGTAATGGATCCAGGAGGTTGAGTATAGGGAAAAAACCCAACCGAATCTCATTAAACTACAGAATTTCTTGGGCACTTCACCAAAACCTAGAGGTATTAATTGCAGAAGATACCAAAATCACTATGTATAGTGATTGCTATTTCAATATATTCCTCATGGGGGTTAAGTTGTTTCCACTCACTCTCAGCAGGTACCATCACTTGCACTCAGACTGTCATCTTGGTTCACTAGTCTAATGATCATTCATATTTCCCACTCCCTTGCAAAACTCTGGAGTGCTCTTGTCTTTAGTGTAATAGCTTTTTTACAAAAAGCTGAGTATAGAACCATTCCTCAGAACTGCTATTTTTATTGCCCAATTTGTCTTTGATGTCTTTCATTTGCAGCTGCTGATGTGTGCAAAAGTTCTTTTCCACTTCCTCAGCTCACTTGTTCTCCAATTTGTTGTCATCCTTAATTTTATTGTCTCTTCTAGCCAATTTTCTTTAGTTTAGTGGAGAATCTTGAGTAATTTTTTTATCACAGATAGCATTATAAATGCTGCAGTTACTCATGTGGAAAGCCCCATTATCACTCCTGAAGTAAATATTGATTTTTGTGCATTATAAACTTTCATGCTCCTAGGATTACTTGTCTCTGGTATCCCTCAAAGTAATGCTTCTACAGGATAAATGTAAGAGGCATATGCCACCCCTCTTTTCCTTCTCATGTCTTAGCACATGATATTTCAACACACTGTAGTCACAGAGTTTGGTCTACATTCAGCAGATAGATTTCAGGGAAAGTAAATGAGCTCTGCTTGAATCTCAGGTAGAGGTTTTAAAACTTAGGGAAAGCTTGTGAGCTTGTGACTGGTGAGCTCCTTTTGGGGACAGATTTAGTAACAAAGGGGAAGAAGCTCTTTGCTGCATTGGATTATCTGCTGGAATTGAACATGGGGAAGGAGGAGAGATGCTGGTATTCTTTTCCTTTTGTTTGTGAAAGCTTTGATAGGCATGAAGTAGCTCTAATAGCCACTGGGGACTCAAAGGAAGATGTACCTTTGACTGTATCTAAATTCAAAAGGAGGCTTAAACAGGCTGAATTTCATGAGTGAAATAGTTCCTATAGAGTTTTCTGGGTTGTTCTGTGGCTTTAAAGTTTCTGCACAATGTTTAAGGAGCCCTGGTCAGCAGCATTCATGACTTTACCTATGCCCAGGCTGTCCAGGTGTCACAGGTAAGTACTTAAGCCTGCAGTAAGGTACCAAGTACTTGCAGCAGTGCAGATTTCAGAAGCTGTTGCCTCCTTTGGAACATCTTTGGAGTGTGCCACTTGGATTCTATCACATTAGTGTAAAATTCATACAATCTCTATCCTTTCCTAGGACCATCCTGAGCACAAATGATTTGTACTTGGTTTTCTATCCTTCCCAACACCATTAGTACATTGTACCAGGATTTACTCCAGCATTACTCAGAATTTAGGGAAGCCATTAGATGGTCCTTGCTTAGGCTACTGTTTCTGCAAGCACATCTGTGTATTTGACTTGAAATGCACAAGCAAATCTCTTTGAAGACCATGAACCAGACAACCATCCTTCTGCAGCAAATCTACCTCATTTGTGCTTTTGGAGTGTAGTTAGTAAACCTCTCCTCTAGCTGGGCATGACTTGAACAATCTTTTTAAACCAGTGATATTTATAGTGGGGAATAGCAGCAATGTTTCTGGGTAAACATACGCTTTTATTTTAGAAGAGTAGGCTGTTTCAATTTATGGAGGTTAAGTTGCAACTTTCTCTGGAAAGTGATACAAATCTTGCTGAAGATAGTGGGCACCATTATGACCAGTGAGGCCTGGTCGTTTCTAGCACCAACAAGATTTTTTTTAGACAGATGTCCTCAAGCCCCAGAAGCAAACCTCATCAATAACAGACTTTGGCTTTAAATAAGGGAAGAATATATAGAATCATAGAATTATCGAACGGTTTGCGTTGGAAGGGACCTTAAAGATCATCAGTTCCAACCCCCCTGACATCAGCAGGGACACCTTCCACTAGACCAGGTTGCTCAAAGACTCATCCAACCTGGCCTTCTACACTTCCAGGGAGGAGCAGCCACAGCTTCTCTGGCCAACCTGGGCCAGTGTCTCCCCACCTTCACTATGAAGAATTTCTTTCTAATATCTAATCTAAACCTGCCCTCTTTCAGCTTAAACCCATTTCCCCTTGTTTTGTCATTAGCTGCCCTTATAAAAAGTCCTTCCCCAGCTTTCTTGTATGACCCCTCAGGGTATTGGAATGCCGCTAGAAGGTCTCCCTGGAGCCTTCTCTTCTCCAGGCTGAACAGCCCCAACTTGTTCAGCCTGTCCTCATAAGAGTGGTGCTCCAGCCCTCGGATCATCCTGGTGGCCCTTCTCTGGACTTGTTCTAACTGCTCCAGGTCTTTCTTGTGTTGGGGGCTCCAGAACTAGACACAGGACTCCAGGTGGGGCCTTATGAGAGCGGAGTAGAGGGGCAGAATCACCTCCCTCGACCCGCTGACCACACTAGGTTTTCTCAAAGAATGATACATTTTATTAGTCTTGTCAGTTATAATTGCTAGAAGTATAAAGAAGCTACTATCTGCACCTGAGTGCTTCACTTCTATGTAAAATTCTCAATGAAACTAGTTTCTCTACTAGAATGCACAAATTTACATCAACATAGAGTACTGTAGTTACTAACTGCATTTTAAAAATAAACCTCATCTTCTTTTTGATACGAGTTGATGTGTTGTCTTTGCAAGAGTTACACAAGTTTACAGCAATGCAATTTGTCCCACCTTCTGTGCCCTGAGTGGATTATCTAGGAAAAGGTTAGAAATCAGAGTAAGCACTCATGAGCCACTCTATATCCATGTGTCTGGACTGTCAACTTCAGCATTCAGGTGCAGTTCTCTTAAAGAGCTGATTAATTTTAGAAACATGGGCAAGTGTGTGAAACACTAATAAAGCATCAAATTTGATGGCCCCAGTCAAAATGCTAACAAAACAGTGAAGCATCAAGGGTCTCTGGAATCCTGGTTTGTAATTAATGAGCTGCTGTTTCCATTCATTACACGTATTCTGTAGAGCTTTTTATTTCTGTGGCAAAAGCACTGCTGACATCAGAAGAGGCAGATCAACCCCCTGAAGCCAATTGCTCTCCCTCCTTCCCACAACAGTCCTGTTGCTAAAGAATAAAGAGTAGAAGGTCAAATAGCTGTAGGTGTCCAAATAATGTCACCAAACCTTTTTCCGATTGCACTTTTAAAATAGGGAAGCCATTAGTGTTTATGAAAAAAGTGGATCTGCACCTTTTACTGGGAAAAGCTACACTCTTGTTCCAAAAATAAAGATGGAAAAGGCCAAGGCTATTATTTAATGATAAAATTCATTCAGTCTTGTGGTGTAGTCTTTCAATAGCAGAGGAAACTTTTTATCAGGTACCTGGAATATATTGTCCCTGGGGACTCTGAGATAAGAAAGCACATTCTCAGCTTCACATTCAGCCGTTGTTTGATTCGAAGGGTGATAACATTTCTCCATCTGACTATGAGAGTCATTCATTTATTATTCAGCCCTATCTCCAAGCCCCCTTGATCAAGGGTCCTTTTACTCTCCATCAGGCAGCTGTTGTGTTATATGTTCCTGATTTCTTTACATCTCTGCTTTCAGTACTCTTATCTCTAACTCTGACTACCCCAGTGTTCAAACACAGGGTCCTTATTTTACCTTTGTAAGAAGAGACAGGGTGGAAAACAATTGCGTGATGGGTGTTTAATGTGTTCCTGGGAGCTATGTGTTGCTCATCTGAAGTCTGAACTTACACTTTACTAGAATGTAAAGAAGAAGAAAAGCAAAACAAGGGGGAAGCTGCCATTTTCCAACACCTGCTGTAAAACCCTCCACTCTTTTCTCTGCTTTTACAGTATAGTTGTTAATGATGTTTCTAACTGCTAATTGCTCTCATCAGTTTCATACCCCCCAAACCTCTCTTGAAGCTTCTCCTATGATTTGAGAAGAATGAAGCTGTTTATTAGTGCTGGGGTGAGAATGGAATGAATCATGGAATTATAACTTCAAAAGCCTTTTGTGGCTTTTTAAATATGTTTATAAACAGAGGCCATTTCAATATCATTCCAACATATTTTAATAAAAAATTGATTAATCCTCATGGCATTTCATTCCTTTTAACAAGAAGCTAAATTCATTATTTTTTATTGGTGTTTCCTTTTCGGGCCACTGCTTAACAACTACAAGGATATCAAATCCTTTAAAACCCTCCAAGAACCACTTAGCTACTGAAAAGGAATGGGACAGGTTGCAGGCACTACAGATTGAGGTAATTATACACTTGACTGCTCAGTCTTGGCAGATGATGTTGCATTGTCCTTGTGCATTTGGAGGTAGTGAACAAGACACCTACATCAACCTTTCAAACCAAATACTTTTCACACCCTGAAAACCATTAAGGTATTTATACAGAATGTTGCTAAGGTTTAATTTCAGAAAGAAGAACATTGAGAAGGATTGATCAAATTCTTCAAGAAAAATCACAGAATCACAGAATAGCTGAGGTTGGAAGTGACCTCTGGAGGTCATTTGGTCCAACCCTCTGCTCAAGCAAAGCCACCAAGAGCCAGTTGCTCAGGACCATGTCTAGGGAGTTTTTTTAGTATGTATAAGGAGGGAAACTTCACATCCTTCCTGAGCAACCTATGCCAGTGCCCAGTCATCCTAACAGTAAAAAAATGTTTCCTTAAATTCAGGCAGAATGTCCTAGGTTTCACTTTGTGCCCACTGCCAATGGTGATGGACAAATTAATTACCAAATTTTATGGCAGGACTGATTTCAAATTTTGCATACAGATGTGCACTCTTCAGTATGCTTAATTTACCATTAGATTTTTTTGCCTTAGCCTGCAAACTCTGGACAGTATATACAATTTAGGCTTACAGAAAGACAAAATTAAAATTAATGTTTTAAGAAATTTGTGCTTACAACTATTTCTTTAACAGAACTTTGCTTTGCCATATAAACTGAGACTTAATTTATCATGAGATCTGTAGAAACAAAAGAACAATTTAGATTTTTATGTTTTCTAATTCCATATAATTGACAGTTTATTAGAAGACATTTATTTATAATGGCTAGTTTTTACATTTGAATAATGCTCAAATGTACACCTGTCATTACCCATGGTAGAAGATCTTTGAGTCAAACAAGGACCTCAAACACTCATTGTTTAAGAGTATGCTGATAAGAACGATTGAACAACACCATTTAGATGATAATGAAGTATTGCTGAATATATATCCTGACATATGGTTACTCTCATTATAAGGTGTACCTACTACATAATCTGGACATGCCATACGAGGACTTATCATTAAATCAGTTGATGCAGAACCATTTCATAGAATCACAGAATCATAGCATGGTTTGGGTTTGAACTGCACCACACAATTTTCACATCACTTCACCAGCCCTTTTCTTGACAATTCTATGCACGCAGTGACAGTTGTTTCTGGTGGCATTAAGGTCTTCTCTAAGTCATTGATTTCCAAGTGAGAACCACCATGCTGAAGCTATAGTTCACATTTTATGCTCTGAGAAACCTCTGATGCACTCAGAGAGTGCCTTAGAGAACAATGACCTGGTGAAAAATATGATAGATATACAACAGCCAAATGGCGATGAACAAATGTTAATGACAGATTTCCTGTCCACCCTTAAACATAATTCCACCACAAGATGGTCTATTTTGTTAAAAACACACTTAAAAAGTCCTCAAACTTTCCCCCCTTATTCTAGAAAGGCTGGGAAGCTTGTGTAAAAATCACATTTCTTGTTTGTTGCTCTCCTTGTATTGAACTATGCAGTTTCCCTCCAGACTTAGATCAGAGGCCACCAGCTAGAATGTCTGATTGCACAAACTTTTTGGTCACAGTTCACAAACCAACCCTAATGGAGAGATCCCAAATGCCCTCAGAAAAATCTACTTCCAGTTTCCTATAATTTTATTTAAAACATCCTGCCTGTGAATGTGTTGTCAGTTTAAAAAAAGCTCATGCAGTGACCCAAAGCCATGAGCATCCCATAGCTGGTAATTGGCCTCAAATCAACTTGTTTTTGCCTCAATCATTTGTCAGTGGCTCGATTAATTGCAGATTCCACTCTTGCTAAGCAATATCAGGAAAAAACAAGTAAGAATAATGAATTGTCATGAGATCTCAAAGATTATTCCTTCTTAGTGAAAGCATTTTATATTTCCAACTTCTATAACATGATAGTTTACTTGCAGAGAGAATATTGCCTCCCTTTGGTGTCTGTATTCCCTCTTCCTCCCCAAATCCTTGCCTCACTCCCTCCCTTGCCACAATGAACAATGTTCTGGGCATCAGCCATGGCACTCTAGAGGGCTCGTACCAGTAGCTGCAGTCATTGGATATCACGAAGAATAATTTTGCTTCATGATTATGTTATTACAAGAGGTAGAGAGAAAAGAAATTGGAAAAAAAATATTGTTTTTAAAGTTAAATCCTCAAGCACTTGTAAGCAATGAGCAGATTAAGGCTTTTAATAAGCCTTTAATGCATGGAATCATATAAATATTAGTTGGAAGAAGCTTCTGGACGTCTCTAGTCCCAGGAAAAATTTCTCAAGGGACACAAATGGACACCAGTAGTGGCAGGAGGTTGCTAGTGTTTTCTCTGATGCGACATTAAAGAAGGCTGAGAAAGTTGGGATTGTTCAGCCTGGAGAAGAGAAGGCTCCAGAGACACCTTATTGCAGCCCTTAAAGAGGGCTTATAAGAATGATGGGGATAAACTTTTTAGCAGGGCCTTTAGCAATAGGACAAGGAGTAATGGTTTTAAACTAAAAGAGGGGAGATTTAGACTAAATATAAGGAAGAAAGTTTTTACACCGAGGGTGATGAAATGCTGGCCCAGGTTGCCCAGAGAGGTGGTAGAAGCCCCATCCCTGGAAACATTCAAGGCTGGACAGAGCTCTGAACAACCTGATGTAGCTGAAGATGTCTTGCTCATTGCAAGGGCTGGACTAGATGACCTTTGAAGATCCCTTCCAACCCAAACCCTGCTATGATTCTGTGAAAACTGAATCAAGATAACAAAGGCTTTTTTGCCAAGAGAAGATGGCAGGGGGGTTGGAACTGGATGATCTTTAAGGTCCCTTCCAACCCAAACCAGTCTGTGATTCTATGATTCCATAAGTGTCGTTCAAAGAAAGGTAAGATTCCCTCCACATTATCTACTTTCACAGCTAGTGCAACAGAAAGAAGGACATACAGGCGTGACAAACCTCTGATTCATTTGATTTTTTGGTAACACCCTCTTGAAAATAAATTCTGCTGAATATGAGACAATGAATTAACAGAAAGAACTAACTTGTTATATGGGAAAACTTCAGCAATTAGGAACATCATATTCTTCCTGCAGTTATGTAGAATTACTTCAGATTCCCTCTATCAATATTAGGATATGTAATTCAAATTTATTTATTGTACTTGGGATTGTAACCTGGGCCAAAGTTTTCATATCCTGCCTCCTCAAATTTCTTTCTATTTTCTTGTAGCTCTTCTGAGAAGTTTTCTGCAAGCTTATCTCTGTTCTTTCCAGGCAAAAAATTAATTATTTTTAAAAATAATAGCTATGTGGACATCTATACAGCAGCTCTCATTCTTCTGTTTGACTAATCCTGAAGGTCACTTATGATATTTTGAACAGTAAAGTGCCCATTTTTAGAAACAGTCACAGTAAAAATTCTTGTGTTCCAGAAACCAAGAGTGAATGTAAATATAATCAACTAGGGTGATTTTATTATTAGTGGTAAAGTTACAGCTTTGGAAAAATGCTCAGAAGAAAGTTATTCTGTTTAGCTCAGGGAAAAGATGACACCTCCCATGCACAACAAGTACAAGTCTACCAGCAAGGTGTCTTTAATTTGCTTGTTCTGTGAACATCAGATATATAAAAAACTAATTTTATACATATAAAGGGGAGTTATATTAAAGGCTGAGAAACTAAGTATAGAGAGAAATTTCTACTCCTAGTCTTGGTCAAACTTTGACCTGGATTAATTATTGATTTGCTGTGCATTGACCTTGAAACTCGTTAAAATGTTGAGCAAAAACTTCTTTCAAAAAACTTATATATGGTTGAGCTACATGAATGGTCCTCGGCCATCACTGGCCCACAATGATATCGAGAAAGCAGGATGCTGGAAGCAGATCATCCTTTGACTTCCCTGTCAGCCTGAAGAAATAGGTCCTGTTTGCTGCAGCTGTCAGATTCACTGGCAAGCTTTTGTCTTTAAACCGTACATTAGAGACCATTCACCTATAAACACCACACCTAGAGCAGTAAGAGACACAAATTTTACTTTTTCTACCAGGTCTACACACACCTGTTTAGATATGCTCTGAAGAACAAAGAATTGCTTTTTTTGGAGTCTAAACCCAAATACTACTGGCAAACTTGTTGGAGAATATATTAATTTTCATAGAACAATTTCTGTACTAAATACTCTGAAATACTCAAAAATATAACTTTGACCACCTCATCTGAAAAAGGGTATGAAAAACCTAACTGAGGAGAGTCACCTAGAACTGAAAAAACGCCCCAGTTGGAGTTTTCTCCTGTAAATGATATGAATAAAAGGAAACACAGCAGAAGTGAAGGGCTGACCTAGTCAGATTACACACTTTCTTGGAATGTCCTTTTAGGACATTAAAATATTTAGGACATTAAAACCACAACAAAATGAGAAGTAAAGCATCAATAATTTTCCAGTGACTAAGAGGAAACACATTTCTCACTGCAATGCCATAGGCAGTAATAAGATCCTTGGCATGTTAAATATTTATTGTTATATGAAGCTGCTCTTGGAATAAACCGCATTGGGTGACAACTTCTCCATTCATAAGTATCTACTGATCTGGAAGAACTGCTGAGGAACAACTTGGAGTAGAAAATCAGTTAAGGTAGATGATTTTATTTTAGACTACTTTGCTAAATTAATATCAGCTGTAGTTCTTTATTTAAACACAGACTTAGAATAAACATTGTGTTTATTTTTATCGCGTGACATTCAAATATAGTATTTGTGCCAGATACATCGGAAACATTCTGCACTGCATCTCAGTGGTGGAACTCATTTAAGTGATGCAACTAGCCTTTAGTCAGAAAAAAATAAATTCATCACATGCAATGATAGGAGTGAAATTGAATAGGGCGAGTATTCTTTTTCTTCTAAAAATGTATGAGTTACTGAAGTCATGTTAACCTGTCAGTACTAAAGAATGTCCACCATCCCAGGTGGTAGTATAGCAGACACATCTAACTTTATTGAATGAGTACAAGAATCCTTACAGAAGCAGCAAACCAGCCTGTCCTCAAGGAAATGAATTTCTAAGACAGTTGTTTGCAGAGAGTGGTTCTGTAGCTCAAGGGATTTTGGTCAGGCAGGAACATCAGCTGTGAGAACTGGCCTCGGAAAAAGCTGTTGAAAGAAGCCATGTGAGAAAGTTCACACTTGAGCATGCAACAGCACAGTGGTATGGAAGGGATAAATGTTAGGGGACAGTGGAGCACAAGGTCAGGGAATGGATACTCTATGCCATTGGAATATGGCTCCAATTCCACATAAGTCCCTTATGTAACATTTCCTATTGGTTAACTTAATGCCTTCATAAATACCTACCTAATAGAAAGCATCAGACTTGGGGATTTTAGGCCATGTGAAAATTGATATATATGATAATACAGCAATTTTCTCCTTAGCATTAGCTCTGTCCTAAGTAGTCCAGCTGTTTTCATGGGCCAATGAATCAGAAGAAGGAATAAGGGAGAGAGGTGTTAAGGATCAGAAGAACAGAGTTGAGCATGCATTTGAGGATCTGGTGAAAATTTCCCACCTGTAGGTGCCACAGAGTTACCTTCAGTGCCCAAACAGTAGCTATTAGAAAAGGTTCAGGGTGTTTTGGTGATAGTACAACGCCTGGTTGTTGGTCAAGAAATAAGGAGGAACTAACTCAGACCTGAATACTAGAAGTCTACTCATGGAGGAACTAACTCAGACCTGAATACTAGAAGACTGGCATAGGAGATGAGTAGACTTATGGAGAACAGAAGGTGAAAGGTATTATGTGAATCACCAAGCAGCATTAACTTTAGATCCTCCCCTTACATTTCCAACATTACCTTTGAGCCCTGTTTCTTGTCCAGCTCCAAGGCTTTCACTGTAAACAGACCAGTTATAAACTGTAGCTCAAATAAAAAATACCCAAGTGTGAAGTTATCCTCTGTATTCTTGTCATGTGCTATGTTTTATTTGTGGTTCGGGGAGAGACCCTACAAGTGCAGTGAGTGTGGGAAGAGCTTCAGTCGAAGCTCATCCCTCATCCAGCACCAGCACATCCACACTGGGGAGAGGTCCTACAAGTGCAGAGACTGTGGGAAGAGCTTCAAACTGAGCTCATCCCTCATCCATCACAAGTGTATCCACACCGAGGAGAAGCCCTATAAATGCAACGACTGCGGGAAGAGGTTTATCCACAGCTCGTACCTCCTCTACCACCAGCGCATCCACACTGGGGAGAGGTCCTACAAGTGCAGAGACTGTGGGAAGAGCTTCAAACTGAGCTCATCCCTCATCCATCACAAGTGTATCCACACCGAGGAGAAGCCCTATAAATGCAACGACTGCGGGAAGAGGTTTATCCACAGCTCGTACCTCCTCTACCACCAGCGCATCCAC
>NW_010328287.1:0-584 GCF_000700745.2 Antrostomus carolinensis | reverse complement strand
GGGTGAAAAAGGGCGATTTTGGGGTCAAGGAAGTAATTTTGGGGTCGAGGGAATTTTGGGGTGAAAAAGGGCAATTTGGGGTCAGAAAAGGGGATTTTGGGGTGAAAAAGGGCGATTTTGGGGTCAAGGAGGTGAATTTTGGGGTGAAAAGGGGCAAATTTGGGGTCAGGGGCAGAATTTTGAGGTCAAAAAGAGGAATTTTGGGGTCAAGGAGGGGAATTTTGGGGTGAAAAATGGTAATTTTGCAGATGAAGGAGAGGAATTTGGGGTGAAAAAGGGCAATTTTGGGGTCAGGGAGGGGATTTTGGGGTGAAAAAGGGTGATTTTGGGGTCAGAAGCAGAATTTTGGGGTGAAAAAGGGCAATTTTGGGGTCAAGGAAAGAATTTTGGGGTCAAGGAAGGAATTTTGGGGTCAGGGAGGGGAATTTTGGGGTGAAAAAGGGCGATTTTGGGGTCAGAAATGTCAATTTTGGGGTGAAAAGGGGCAATTTTGGGGTCAAGGAATTTTTGAGGTCAAAAAAGTGAATTTTGGGGTCAAGCAACGGAATTTTGAGGTGAAAAAGGGTGATTTTGGGGTCAGAAAA
>NW_010328286.1:0-242 GCF_000700745.2 Antrostomus carolinensis | reverse complement strand
CAGATTTGGGGTCTGCCCCATAGATTTGGGGGTCCCTGATGGATTTTAGGGTCCCCCCGTGGGATTTTGGGGTCCCCCCCATAGATCTTTGGGGTCTGCCCCACAGATTGAGGGTCCCCCCATAGATTTCTGGGGTCTGCCCCATAGATTCTGGGGTCCCTGATGGATTTTAGGGTCCCCCAGTGGTATTTCAGGGTCCCCCCCCATAGATTTTCGAGGTCTGCCCCCCACATTGGGGCCTG
>NW_010328285.1:0-2234 GCF_000700745.2 Antrostomus carolinensis | reverse complement strand
TCTCAGCAGTCCATAGTTACCCTAGTCCCGTGCCATGCCCAGGCTTGTCTGTCTGTGTTGCCCGGCGTGGGACATCTCCACAGGAAAAGCCCATTCCCGCAGCTGTAGCACTTGGAGCACGGCAGTGAGAAGCCCTTCCATTCTGATACGGGACAATCAGAGTAAAGCAAACTTGGGAGGTTTCTGGGTAATTCCAGCCATCCTTCCATCTCAGTTAAACCTTTTGTGTTCCTTCCCAGGCTGTTCAAGAGAGAATCAATCAAGTCTTGGAGAAGCTGGAAGAAAACCAAGTCCCAATGCTGGATTATGCCCCCAAATCATCAGGTGCTGTGACACTGTAGAAACAAAGCAGTTCCAAAGCGCTTCCTGGCCAGCTTGACAAGACGGGCACTTGAACGTGTGCAGTGGTAGGAGAGAAGGGGTGAGAAGTCAAGGGACACCTCGTGCCCTAAAAATGGACCCACTGCCAGAGTCTGTAACGGGCCAGACCACATCGGAAGGACAGAAAGCCTAGTTCACATTTTTGTCTTTTTCCACAGACCCTTACGACAGTTTAAGGGGTCCCTGCTGTGTGTTCCAGAGGATCGTGCCAGTAAGACAGAGAGGAATCCCACTGTGGGAGATGGATGACTACTTGGAAGCCTTTTTCAAGTCAAAAGTGCAATACTCCTCCTGACATTGCTTGATGATCCTGCTCATGTTTTAATTTCCAGGGGCTGCTGACTTATCTTTCATGGACTTCTCCATCCTTCCAGACTACAAAAGGAAAGGTTGTTTTGTATCCCTGCCATTGCTGGATTACGTGCTGTCTCCTGAGGTTGTTCTTGAGGTAGGAGCAGCAAGAAACAGGAAAACAAAAGTGGAGGGAGGAATGAAACATGCTGCTGAGTTGCCTTTACCCTTGTCTTTGCTCCTCGAAGCTTTCTTTTCCTGCCTTCTTCCTGCATAGACCTACTCTCCTTCTGTGTCTCCCTGCTGAGTGTTTCCTCCCCTGGAGTGCCCCAGGTGCCCCATGTGAGCTTTAACAGGCTGGCTTGTTCCTGCAGTCTTTGTCTTGCCAGTCACTGCAAAATCTGCCAGCATGGCACGGAAGGAGAATGGAAAAGGTGCCTCCAGGAGAGGCAGGAGAGCTTCTACATGTAGTGCACCCAGCTCCCTGCCACTCAAGTGCTTCTCTGCTGAAGGGGTCTTGTGGTGCTTGAATCCTCCCGACTGCCTCTCCCTTCGGTACCCACAGGGTCTGGCCAAAGGCATTGCCTGCAGCTCAGGGTAGAGCTGACTGGCCAAATCAGTTCTTAATCCTCTCACGCTCATGGCAGGAATGAGAGACGGGGCACCATTCTCCACAGGAACGTAGTTTCTTCTTCTCCTTTCAGCCTGAAAATCATCCGGGAAGCTGCTGTCCTTTCCCAGGAAGTCAGGGACACATCTTCATCATCCTGTCTCTGCCAGTTGTCCCATCTCGCTCTGGCGGGGTTAGGGGGAGGTTGTTTCGGATCTCTGCACAAATGACTTGGCAACGAAAACTCACAATACAGATGACTTGGAATGACTTGGCAAAGGAATCTTACACCCTACTGACACTTACTGACAAAGTAAAACTTGCAGTGACTTAGCAAACACCACCAATGCCAATCACCTACAGCGAACTAAACAATAACTATCAAAACTTGTGATCATCTGGCAACACCAAAAACTTGCAGCAATACTAAGAACTAGTGATCACTTGATGATGCTAAAATTTACAACGTTACCCTTATGTGCCAGGAATGTAGCTAAGCTGGGAAAGAAAAGGAAGATTGAAAAAGAAAAGAGAAAAAGGAGAGAGACAGGAAGGTTTACGGAGAATCACCACTCCTTGGTTACAGTGACGTTCAATCCTTGGGTAGCATCCTCCCATTGTTAATTCATCTTTTTCTAGACAAAAGTTCTCAGGTCTCCACCTCACCTTCTTCAATTAGCATACAAAGTGGCAGGTGATGTAATGTTATTTTGCATTAGAAGTGGCGGGGGGTGTCTCCCCTGTTTGCATTAGAAGCGGCGGGGGTAGCAACCATCTTTTTGCACATGCAGCAGTCACTTGGTTACTTTGTGGGCCCCTCGGACTTCTTTATCAGCAAGGGAGTAAGGAAGGGAGTTGGCGGGGTGTGCTTCAAACAGCCCACAGCTTCGCTTATCGGACACCTGGAAGAATCACCAGTTCTTGGACCAAGCCAAGTCCTGTTTCACAATAT
>NW_010328284.1:20268-25241 GCF_000700745.2 Antrostomus carolinensis | reverse complement strand
GGCTTTTGCCAAAGTGAACACGGTGACTGCAGGGTCTCCTGCCAGTCTCTCGGTAAGTTGGTGGGGTCCCACAGCCCGTGGGGAAGGCTTCTTCTGCACCCAGAGAGGAAACATAGCAGGTGGTTTTCTCTGTCTCTTGCTAATGAGTGGGAGTACGTTGGGGGTTTGATTAGGGTTTGATTGAAGTGGGGGTTTGATTAGGGTTTCTTCCTCCCTTCTCTCTTTTTTTTTCTGGTCACACTGGGGTGTCCTGTAACAGACTGGTCGCTGTACAGGAACGAGATGAGTCCTCTCTTCTCGGCTGTGTTGTTGTACCACACAGCTCCTGCGAGGCCTCACTGACCAGTCGAGTCTCAGGATTTCTCTTCCCATTAAGTAGGACAGAGGGGTTGGTATTTTCTTCTTTCTAAGGACATGGAGAGGGTGTAAAGCAGTTGAGTTGCCTGAATGGTGAGGAGAGGAGTGTCATAGCACACCTCTCCCCACGTGCCTGGTTGACAGGTGACATTGTTGTGATATTACCTGTCTTTGGAGAAGGCACTCGCTCATCTCTCTTCTGTCTCTCTCCAGGGGCTTCAGGTGGATGATGAGATTGTGGAGTTTGGTTCTGTCAACGTAAACAACTTCCAGAACCTGCAGAACATCGCGGCAGTGGTGCAGCACAGCGAAGGGGTGAGCTCATTTCTGCTGTAACTGCATTCTCTTGCCTGTCTCTGTTGGCCGCAGCTTTTTCTATGGCACTTAGATCTCTGGAATCATCATTTCCATGTCAGAAGCAGCGTCAGATTCGGTTGGTGCTGTTGTAGCTTTGTTCTCTCACAGCATTGAGCTAATTACTGCTGGGTAGAAGAGAGCTAAGAGGTGTGTGCTCTTTGCTCTGTTGTCTGTTCTCCCCTGGGGACTCCCTGCAGCAGCAGGCTGCATTGCTGTGGACTGGCCAAAGAAGCTGCCACAGCCATCAGGGTCTTTATAGTGGAAGTGAGAGATCTCCTGGAGATGTCTTCACACCAAACACTCCCTCCTTTCAGATCTAGCTGCAGGGATGGGCATGGGAGCTGCTGTATAAGAGCTCCCTTGGGCCTAATGTTCTTCTGGTGTTTCAGCAAAAGAACAAAGAAGAGGGTTGAGTTGGTGATGGATAGTTGCCAACTTTTCTTCTTTTTTTCCCCCCTTTCAGCGACCCCTGAGCGTGACTGTGATCCGCGGCGGCAAAAAAGTGCACGTGGGGCTGACTCCGAAGCGCTGGGCTGGGAAGGGTCTCCTGGGGTAAGCTGCTGTTCCACTTGTTAGAACAGATGAGGCTTTCACCCAGCTCAGAGCACATTTCCTGCAGCTGGGCCAGCTCTGTGCTGTGCTCTCAGTATTGCTGCCCATGGGGATGGACTTCACTGGTGGGTACCAGCTGAGAGCTGGAAGCTGACAGTTTTGCACAGCGATATGAGGAGCTGAGTTGCATCAAACATGAGCACGAGGAGGAAGGTTTCAGTGGCCAGTTTGTCTGGTAGAGGAAACCAATGGAGGAGGGTTGTGGTGGGTCTGATTCATCCCATGTCAGATCTTCTGTGCCTGTTTAAAAACTGAGATTTTAATGTTTCCTTCTACCCTCTTCTTTTTCAGCTGCAATATCATTCCCTTGCAAAGATGACCACTGCTTGGAAAACAATAAAGCTGAAGTTTGTGCCTGCTTTCTGGACTCTGATCTGGTTTGAAAACTTCCCTTTGTGTGTTTGCTGAAACAACTGTTTCAGAGGTTGTGAGCTCCAGGTGCCAGACTTGCAGAGTCTGAAGAGGTTCTGATAGAGCAGGGCTTGACTGCAGGTCAGAACTGCACTGGTTCATCAGGAGTAGCTGTGGGAGTTACAAGATGTGGCTTCTCATCCCTTATATCTTGTATCAATTTGGAATGAGCCTGTAGAGACCCAAACCTCACCTGATACAGGCTCTAAAGGGCATAAAATGCCCTTATTTAGTGATAACAGAACATTCCTTTCCCCCCACCCTGTAAAATTCCTCACTGAACAGCTTGTTATATATGCTGAAAAGTCCTGGAGCACTTTTTGGTGTCTGTTATAGTAGATGACAGCCAAGAAATGCACAAGTTTGGTACTTTATCTTCCCCATGTTACCGCAACTTTTGAAGTCACTAAACATGATGAAAGAATTTTCAGAATGCCTAATTATTTTAAGTTAATGTGATAAGGAATAGGGGTTATAATTCTACTTTGGTTTACTTTTAGTAGTTTGTATAGTCATAAAGTACTCCTGATTTGGCTTTTTTTTTGGTAATTTTTTTAATTTGTTTATTTGCAGTAGTTGGTTTGAGGTGTATAAACTCTTCAAGGGGATTTCAGGGATGATTGGTTTGTTGTAAGCTTGTTTCCAGTTGAACTTCAAAATATTCCTCAGAAACAATAAAACTGAGTTATGCCTCTCTCTGTTCTTGTAGAAGTTGTTATTTTGGGTAATAATTGTGGGCCAAGTTGGGTGGGTTAAATGCAGATCTGCACAGACACAAAATCATGAGCCTGTGACCTTGCAGAGCTGAAGCCCAGGTAAGGTTCAAGTCTTTCATTAGTGCTTCAGAAGCAGTTTGTGGCATAACTAACACATCACGTGTAATGAGCAATTTTGTTATAATTGTTATTAACCAGACCTGAAAGAGACTGAAAAAGTGAACTAAACCCCCAAGTTTTAAATCCCTCACCCGGGGCTCTGTGGTAAATTGAGGAGGTTTACCCTTTTGATATTTCAAGCGTCTCCGTTTCAGCGTACGGTCCCGCAGAGCAGGTTCTCACTGAAATGGGAAAGCTTCAAAGCAAAACTTGCTCGGTGATTCCTGCAGGCTTCACGGTTCCTGCGGCAGCCCACGGCACTGCTCTTTGTATGAGATTGTATCTAGATAATCCCCATCAAACATCTCAGCCTGCTCTGCCTTAGCTATTCCTCTTTTGTCCTTTCAAGTCATTTTAAAATTACAGCATGGCACTGTTCTGCTCCATCTCTTCTTGAAGAATAACTGAGAATGGGAGGTGTTTGGGGTCCCTCTGTCACATGTGCATCTTGCCTCACTGTACCAGAGCAGTTCTGAGGCTCAGCCTGCACTGCGGACCTTCACCAGGCGCTACCACCCACAAAGGCCACTGCGTCTCCTAAACCCCCTGTGAAATCCCACCAGAAAGCAGCGGGGTGTCTCTGTCTGTAGTTTCAAGGTAAGTACCCCCATGGGGTTGTTCTGTAGGAGGACTGAGTCTGTGTGGGACCACAGTGTCAGTAGAGTTGTGGAAAATAAGAATTGTTAAATGCACGTGTCGGGTTTGGGAGCTGTTTTTTGCAAAAGGGAGGGTGAATTTGTAGGTGCTGCTGCAATTTCTAACCATGTGGCTGTACCCATGTCCACCAGCTGCCCCCCTTTTGTCCCTGTAAACAGAATGTGGGTGTAAGTACCTGGATAAATTGGGTATCGATTGGCAGCTGAAATGTCAGGTTTGAGCTGCTGGTCTTGGCTGTGTGGACTTGGGAAACGTGTCTAAGGTGTCCCAGGTGTGGCTGGATTTTACCCGAGCTGTGGATGAATCGGTCTAGATACCCGTCCAGGAGAAGAAAAGCTCACAGGACGCATCCTTCCAGGCCATCGTGTTTGTGCTTCCCGGGATGAAATGAGGTAGAAAATCCCAGCTTTCTGTCCCTCTCCTCAAATGAGGTTGGGGGGTCAGTCCAGCCCCAGCAGCCGGGTAGCTCCTGCTCTCAGGGAGCTCATTTCCCCTCCAGCGTGGAGGGTGCCTGCACGCTTCAGATGGCTCTTAGCTCTGCGAGGCTTTTGTAGAAGTGCATCTCCTAACCCTGTGTCCGAACTGCTGCATCCCCAGCTCCTCCAGTCCTGTGTCCTGACTGGAATGGGTTGAATGATCCCAGTGAGTGTAATACACACAGATTCTGCTGCAAGACCTGCTGTGGATAGGGTAAGGTTTGAGCTTCTTCCATAGACCACAATCAAACCTTTGCTGTAGGACCAGAGCAGAAGAGGAGCTGCTCTCAGTTGGGATAAACAGGATTTTCATGTTGGAGAGCAGAGATGACTCCCTGTACCCTGTACGATCAGGGAACGTGGACTGAATGCTGCCAGGTGGGAATAAGAGCACCGTGTCTGAACGAGGTGGATGTGCTGGTGCACAGTCCAAGGCTGAGATGGGGCTTCAGGACCAAATCCCTGCTCCTGAAGCCACCAAACTCCCCCGATTGGAAGCAGCAGGTTGGTGCCCAGAGCTGAGAGCAGCCGTGTTTTGCCGACTCTCCTCGGCGCCGCAGCCGCTTCAGGTCGAGGAGATAATTTGAGCTGATAACAAAACTCCTTTCCTCTCCCAGCAGGGTACGGGGCTCTCGCTGGGCAGAAAGAAAAACAAATTAGATTTAGAAATTGTTATTATTTGAGCTTAACAGCAAGGCTGAAGTCAACAGTCTGGAGCACTTAGAGCTGATTATCAGCGGTGGTGAAGGTGACAGCTTGGAGTGATCCCTGGGGATGGGGAATGGGCAGGTGCCACCCTGGCAGTGAGCTGGGGACAGGGGGGGGACCTGTGCTGGGGGGAGGATGGTTTTCTTTCACTCTGCTTGTCCTGCTCAGGGGGTGCCAAGGGAGCAGAAACTGCCCACAACCCCCTTGGGGGGGGCATTGGGTAAAGAGCCCTCATCCCATTCCCTGGGCAGGGTGGGGGTTCGGTCCCAAAGGGTCTGGCTGTGCCAAGAGGGGTTCTGTCACCACCACGAGCAGGATTTAGGCTTGGGCAGGGCGAAGGGCTGGACGTGCCCCCACACCACCAGGTTCCTGCTTTGGACAGGGGTCAGCGCTGCTTCCCAACACAGCCTGTGAGGATGAGGAGGGTCCCCCCTTCTGTCCCCATACAGCCCCCCTCTCTCCCCGGGGGGTTTCCGGGCTGCCGCTGGTGGCAGCGGTTGGAGCCGGCGTTGCTGGGGCA